>NC_083644.1:6222115-6372115 GCF_963576545.1 Limanda limanda | reverse complement strand
GCTGAAAACATTCAGACGCTGATGATTCATCGTCGCAGCCTCTCCAACCTACACATTCCTCTTCACAACTGGCTGTTGGTTTAAATACTGTTCCAGAATAACAAGATAAAAGTGGGGCAGGATTCAGGTGAAGAATTACCCAGGGGTGACAGTCAGGTTCCAGAGCAGGTGGAGAGGGGCCATAAATCACCGCTGCCTCTCCAGTCTGTTGGGGATCCGGTAGTTTTTGTGTGAAAAGACAGACTATGTTAAGAAAATACATGGAAATTATTCAAAAATGCTTATTTCAAGCAACTATTATTACAAATTAAAGCTATTTATTATAACCTCTTGCACTCTTTCCTACTTTTTGTCATTTTATGAATATTGAACGTATCCTGTGTCCAATTTCAACACTGCACTTCTTTGGGCACCGACAATAACAAATGCCAAACGTCAAACTGAAATGATGAATGGTTTCAATAGATTTCTGGAATTAATAAATAGATTTACTGTCTATGGTAAGTGTGGCAAAGGCCCCTCCCATCCTGGGTTTCCCAACATAGATCATACGACAGCTGCTCACTAGTAACACATGTAATAACATAATTAAAAACCAACCAACATGAACGATCCAGAGTCTTGAAACACGCAACGTTGTTTAAAAGATTGGAATTAATACTTCTAGGTAAAAAAAATGTTGAATGATCATCTTTAAACTTGTGACCTGTAGTTTGTGCTGTGCCCCCTCTTGTCTTTCCGCCGCAAGCGCGATGCATGATGGTACCTGCTCTGTTTGTGACCATCTGTTGTATGCTACTTTTCCCGATGAGTGCATTTAATAGGGTATAAAGAATTTCATATTCAGACAGCACTTGAAAAATGGCGGATTCACAATTTGGTGGACCAGTGAGTGATTTCAGACACAGTCCAAAAGCGATTGACAGAATACTTCAGTACAATTTGTGTCCTGGACACAACTGGAACAACAGTAGTTATTTACCAAGCTTTTCCATTGCGATATGTTTAAATAATTTGTATCGTAGAGACTAAAATATTCAATCAATAATATTCAGAATTCCTGATCTGTACCCAGCACAGTATCCATTCCACAGGCCCGAACCCAAACCTCAGCAGAACTGTAACTCACTGTCCTGAATACATTCCTCCAGTCTGCCTTCTGAAACTCAAGCCCACTGACAACACAGCATCTTCCTGATGACAACAGACAACACTGAGCAGTGCTGTTTGTTTGTGTGTCTCACGTTAGTTATGCTTTGATCACACACAGCACAATGAATGCAGCAGGAAGCGGAGTCTCAGAAGTAACTGCAGGTTGATTGTGTGTAGCTTTGTGTGTGTTTGTTTACTTGCTCTTCCATCTTTTGGAGAACGGTAGAATAAGGTTTAGTTGTGAGCATTAAGGCAAAGACCAAGGTGTGTGTGTGTGCGTGTGTTTCCATGTGTGTAAAATATAGTGCGATAGATCTGGCTTTATAATGATGGTGTCTGATATCAGATGCCTGTGGTGTATTGTACTGAACTGTCGCTTTTGGCCCCAATTATGCGAAATCTTGTTACTCTCCAATTTGTATATACACCAGTCATTTATACACACACACACAGACACACAGAGACCCACACTCACACGATACAAAGTGACCTTGAGAAGCGTCTGGATCGCTGGCATGTGAACGTGTAGGCGTGTAAATGTATCCCTCGCTTTTCAAGCTGAATCAGTAATAAGCATTTCATTACTTCAGCCTCAGTTCCCTAGGGAAGGAACACACACACACACTTACACACAAACACACACACACACACAACCAGCGTGGTAAAAGGTAGCTGTAGATGATACTCTCTAGGATTATACATTATAAAACGATAGCAAAATGTAGAAAGAGGGAAAAGAACAGAGTCTAGTTGGAGAAAGCAGGAGGCAGGATGTAACATACATAAAACTTGTTTACAGCACATCGACACCGGGTCAAACCCTCATCGCCAAAAGCTCTCGCATCTCGTTCTCTTATTCCAAGTGGACATCTTCTTCGGCGCATATCTACAGCTAGAGCTTGTTCCCAAATGGAGCCAGTAACAGTTAATGGTTTGTGTTGTGCTGAAGCATCTTCCCAAGGTCACACCTGACGAGGTTAAGCGCGGCCTCCAGTGGAATCATAAAACGTTGGGTCTGTGATTGGCGCTGGATGAAAGGATGAAAGGATGAACGCGGCGAGAGGGATTGGTTGAAGGCTGCACATCAGCCCGGGCCAATGGGAGCTGTGGTCTGTGATGTGTGTGGCATGTGAACGCTCATTTGAATACACGAGGAAACGAAGCTGGAGAAAGGGAGACAAAGCAAGGGCGGTGTGTGTGTGGGTGGATGGGGGGGGATTCCTTAAAGAGGTTAAGCGTGAGAGTAACAGCATCAGTGCCGAGGACGAGCGCTAATAAGCAGATGATGTCTAATCGGATTCGCATGAACCAACTCGCTCAGGTGTGGAGAGACGGGCAAACAGACAGAGGATGACAGGCAGGTAGTGAACAGGGGGGGTGACGGCCAATAGAAGAGCTGCTTGATGGAGGTTGTGGGAACAGCCCGAGTTCACAGACACACACATTTATACAGTCGATCCACATTGTCATCTCTCTCTGGATGTGTCGAAATAAACTGTGAGTTCTCCTCTGTCGCTTTGAACGAGAGCAGAGTGAATGTGTTATTCTTTAATGAGCCGCAACTCCTGCCGAGTTACTATCTTTAAACCAGTAACACACACACACACAATCACACACAGACACACACACACAGCATGAGAATCATTTATGATTTCTCATTGCAACCACTGCTACCCCCTGACGTCTTCTCCTGAATCCTTCGTCTTCTCTCCTTCTTCTTGAATGTATCTGTTTGTGTGTGTGTGTGTGTGTGTGTATGTTGTGTGTATTGTGTGTGTTTACCAGGTCTAGTCAATAAACCACAAGCTGTGAGGTCTGGTCGACACAAACAAAACCCAAAGAGAAGAGTTCAAGGGAAAAATAAACCACTGAAAATCAGCCATGTATTTATATGCTCTTAATCTGCTTTTCAAATTGAAACATAATTTCTGCCTGGATTTCAATAACTTGCCTTTTTTGTGTGTGTGTCGAACCAAAACAAACGTGCAGAGGAACAGGTTGGACACTTATCGCTTGATCCACCCAAATATTTAACAGGTTCTTTCTTGACCGATCCTTTCACCACATTTGTTTAGTTTTTACAAAATCCTGCTGAAAATTCCTGTATCTGCCCATTTCTCCAGACCCATACTCTCCACACTATTTCAAGGAAATTGGTTCCGTAGTTCTTTTGCATAATCAATCTGGATAACAAACAGAAATGATGAAACCATAACCTTCTTGGTGAAGGTAACAAACAAATAACTCAAATGTTATAAAACCCTTTTTAAATTGACAGGATCTAGATTGCTATTTGGATCTGCACCAGAGAGCACACACTCAAATATTAATCCCTAAACATGCCTGAGATTCATGAAATTTCCTTGAGAAAAAATTGAAGATGTTCTAAAACATCCCTTCTCATAATGTTAAATAAATTGAAACAATTACCACATTACACCTAATTTTGTTGGTTTACTTCCTGACCGATACCACATTCTTCCACAAAGGTTTGTCGAATCCGTTCAGTTGTATTTGTGATATCTTACAAACCAACCAACAAACAAACGGACAGGGGGTGAAAACAACCGACTGGAGGAGAGAAAAACGTACAGACTCACATTGATCCCTGATTTATATTGAAAACAGCAGCTGCAGATCTCAGGAGACAGGGTTCCTCCATTTCTGCAAACATCTATTGACCTAATGTGAAATCTGGATTTACAGAGTGAAGCTGCTGTATCGGTAACATACCGACTGCATCCATAGCATGTTTTACACTCTAATGTCCTCCAGTGGAAGCATGTACACAGACAACTGCAGCAGTTATAGCACTGATCAATCCCATCCAAAGGCTCTCTGGGAACTTTTATAGCTACCAGTGCAGATTAGAGGCTCACCAGACTTTTTTATTGTTCTCCCTGGCTCCCTTTAGAGAGCGGTGGACGCTTACGAATGCAGATCAAACTGTCCTCGGGGCAGGAGGGGCAACACGCTCCAGCTCTGGAAAACACTGGCCTTCCCCTTTAAGACGGAATGGCTTCTAAAGGCTTTGTGAATCCGGCCCCAGGGAAGAGGGGGGAGAGGCCGGCTCACGGAGCAGGGCAGAGAGGATGGAGGGGAGATGAAGGGAGGCAGAAAGCAGGCTTCAGATGGGTGGAGAATTAAGCTGTAGTGCTGGTATTTGGTGAAGGTTTATAATAACAACCAAATATTGACAGAAAATTTACTTAAAATTAAACTGTACCATATTTCAATATCTAAAGCCTTTTTCAGACAAAACTAATGTAAATTTCACACATAAAGAGTGCAGGATGATAATGTCAGAGTCCAACGCCTAAAGAACAACAGGAAACTGTCTACAACATTCAGATGAGGGGGGTGGCGTCTAGAACATGCAGGGGTCAGGACACAGTATATAAATACTAGTGGAATCAGGTGTTTTTGTTTACGTCAACACTCTAAAGGCTTATATATATCGTTCATATCCAAACTGAGAGAAGAAGATAATTCCGAAGTACAAGCTACAAACAGAAAACAAGAATGTGTCTAAATAAATACCTGAATAATTATCCAAAGGGAAACGTTTCGGGAATCGCGGAAGCAACTTCCTCTGACCTTTGTATTTGTATTGTACGGAAACGTTCAGCCCAACGTCTATAAAGCAGCTGATGTAACAGATGAGTGTTTCTCACAAAGCTCATTGTAAGAGATCCAGCAAATTACCCACCACACCTCGTTCTCTCCCTCCCACTCATCCTCTCTCCTCTTTTTTCACTGTCATCATATAGGTACCCATGGGAGGGCAGACCACCTGGTAACCATGGATACAGGGACCGAACGCCCCCCAACCCTGTGAGTACACATCCGCACATCGTCTCACCTACACACATTAACCCAAATACCTTACATCCTGTACCTGGTTAGGACACAAAGAAAAAATAAGAGTTCCTGAATATTTAGGGATAATATGAAGACAGAGCAGCTCATTGTCCTGAAGTCTGTGGTGAGTTCTGGGAAAAAGGGTTTGGTGCTTTCCAGCCGGGAATTAGTGGTTCTTAAGTGACTCATGGATACCTCGAGGTTATCACATTCCCACCTCTGTATCCACCACATCGCAGTTCACAACGTCGCAATTATGGTGTTTTGTTGGAGAAGAGAAGAGAAGATAAGGCTGCGATCACATTTACATTATCGACGTGGTGGGAGCCGGACATGTCGGGGGGAGACAGAGATCGGAGGGAGGGCCGTCGAAGAAGGGAACGTGCTGCTCAGAGGAGAGGAAAATCAATCGGTTTAATCTCGGTGAATTCCAGAGGAAGGGAGGGTGAGAGAAGACTAAAGGAAGAAAGAAGAGGGAAAGAGACGGGTAGAACCCCCACCTCCCTTCTCTGCAAAATAATAACTGTAACAAAGTGTCTCTAATAGCGACTGTGACATGTGCTAATTATCTCGCTTAATAAAACTTAACTTATTAAAAAAAGCTTCATCTTCCATCTACTGAGCTGTTCATCTTATCAGCCTCACACGCTGATTGTTAATGGCCCGAGTGAAGTGAAGCGATCGATTTGGAGAAAATATTAATACAATTTGAATAAACAGGCAAAGAGGGGGGGCGGGGCTATGGACTGAGATGAACATGGAGTCGTTCACATCCTTGAATGAACTAAAGCAGCTCGTTAACCAACGTCAGGATTCATTTAGATCATTTGATTGATAGACGTTCATGAGTGTTGCTGGTGCTAATCTCCCTCACGTCAACAAATTACAAGCACAACGTTCATCTTGTTGCTGCAATGCTTCATATCAAGCCGAATGGGCAGAGCTTTTATTTTGAAAAGTTGAACTTGGGTCTGAAGATCAACAGACAATGAAAAAGCCGACAAGCAAACTTATGTACGAGCCACACATGTGAACAGAAAAAATAAAATTCTGTTTTTTCATGAATAATATTAAATTACCTGGAATGCACTTAAACCAGGTAGGATGCATGTAATGTCTTCTTTACAGACCTGATTTTTTTTATGAATATAATGTAAGTTAACACGCCACAGATTCATTTTTTCTGGTTAGACTTCATTGGCTCGTCCTTACGGCACAAACTGCGCCAACATAAGCTCGCTGCTTTTAACTGCTGACACATTTGGATTCTTTGGACTCTTTCCTCCTTGTTTTTGATCCGTGTCCGATGTTTGCCAAGTGATTCTCCCTCTCTGGAGCCAGAGCAACTTTCCTTGATGTCGAAAATAGACTAAATTAAATAATAATATAGGCTGTGTATACTTTAGTAGCACAACTGAATCATGTCCTTCCTTCATTTCAGTGCCAGCAAACCTGAATTCAATAAGTTCTTTGATGATATTTTCATGACTGAACACTTCCTGCCTCATGTCAGCCTTATATGGTTTTAATAGGGGGGGATTATACTAATCCTCATATAGTGGCATTGATCACGTTTGTGCAGGTAATTTAGAAACTTTTCGGAAATTTAAAGTGTTATGAAATTAAACACTTTTAAAGCAAATGTAGGATAAGTTTAGAAAAGTGGATAAAAATGTTCTTGCATGAAGGCAGAATACAGTTTATTTTTTTCCAACCCGTTCACATCTGCAGCCCAGAGATAAAAAAAACAGAGAAAAAACCTTAAGCTAAATCATGTGTGTGTTTATGAAAACTGAAGGTCAGTGATAAAGACATTAAGAGTCAAGAGGCAGAAAAATACTGGATCCACTTCAGTCAGTCAGAACGAGGCCATTTATAAAACTCACTGGATTACAGACGCACTTCAGACGCACTGCCTGCAAACACACACACACACTTACAACTTAGAAATACAAAGGCACACACCCACAAACAAAAGGCTCTAAACATCAATTTGTGCGTCACTCTTATATGCAAAGAGTGTTTCTTCCACTCGTCCTTTCTTGAGACATCATCTCTACATGTCAGCGATTCACACAGAGAGAAGTGGTTTGTCTGCAGGTTTCAGATAAGCATTAGATCGGCAGATTCAGGGGCAGATTTATCAGAGAGATGTGATTGGGCCGCATTCATTCACTTGATGGCGTTTTATTCTTGCATTAACTATTGATTTAATGTAGAGCGCAGGCATAAATAACAAATAATTCTGGAAAGAAATGTCCTGCCGTGTGCTGTATGTCCATGATTTGTGTGGTCGGGTTGGTACTTTTTCAGCCTCAGTGCACGTGAGGCTCGTTTATATGCATAGAGATGCCGACGAGCAGATAGACGTGCAGAAAAAATCTGCTTTTCCCGCTCTTTATTGTGATTCTTTATGCAGGAATTCATTGCAGCTTGAGAGACACGATCCCAGGGCGCCGCCACCGGCTCGGTAAATCATAACCAGCAATTTTCTCTGAAAATAGCCAATGTACCAGTTTCGGGCTGGGAGGGAGGCGTGAGCTTCTGCAGCCCTGACACATCAAGGTTAGTGGAAAGGCTATGACGAATGTCCCAACAAACACCTGACTCCTGGAGCTGGGGAATATGAGTGGGATGAAGGACGAGACAAACAGGTCTGTGTAAATATGCCATGGAGAGGTTTTGGAAATGTCACGTCTTGTAGAATGAACACACCTGTGAACGAGCCGCTCACAGGGGTGTCATCTGTGTTTTAAGAATAATACTAATGGGCAAATAAAAGTTCAGCCTTTTAAAGGACGTATCCTGCTTTTTCATCTTTTCTTTCCTCTAGTTTTTTGATATAATACCAATTTGTTGGTTATTCTATCAAGTCCCCAAACAGAAGCCCGGTCAAACGAGAGCGGAAACAGTTGACCAATCACAACAGAGTGGGTCAGTTGGCCAATCAGTGCAGACTGGGCTTTACGGGAAAGAGGGGGGCCTTAAAGAGACAGGAGCTAAAACCAAGTGTTTTGGACAGAGGCTGAAAAGAGGAGCTGCAGCACGGGACAGTTTGAGGAAAGGACGTGTTTTCTTAACATTGGAGCATGTAAAGCTTATGAATTATGAACCTGAATATGAAAAGAATATGCTCGAGATGCACAGCCTGAATTACAGGCACAGAGAAAGGACAAGTAAAGACTAAAGAGGATGTTTAAAAAACACTGGAGCGAGACGGGGAGTAAAGATTCACACAAATAAAGTCGAATTGATTTCAGCATCATAATGAACTAATGAGCTGCAGTGTTGTTATGCTCGACTCCAGCAGCGATGAGCACGGTAATTACTCCCTGACAGTGACCTTTGACCCCGTTACATCCAGACCAGGAGGCAGAGATCCCATCACTCCATGACATCACAGAGCGACCCGACCTGTCGTCACGGGGGGGGAACTGGGTGATGAAGAATGTGGACGAGTTCCAAAACGGTGACAATAGACCACTTCACACAACAAGGCCGTTCTGCACAACAACTGTAACACAACGCAAAATGTCAATAGCAAATACTGCTATGACATTTATGATGTTATTGATTTGACCTGGAGCTAATTGGCCCGGGACACTACCAGTGTGACCGCAGCAGCTACGCTTGCATACTTTGGAGTCATGGAAAGTTCCGTCCCACTGAAGGTGTCGGGGGGGCTCCCATACGCTGACGGGTTAATCAACGTATGTGTTTTTCCAGCTAAAGATAAACACAGGCGGTGGAGCTTCCTATAGAACATGGAGGAGCTGCGGCCGTACAGGACATTGATATTCGACACATCGCTGGATCTGTTTGCTCTTAATTTGTGGAAACACAGATGAGTGTGAACGAAGGTCAACACAGCAGATAAAGTACAAGTTGTACAAGAACAAGAACTGGTTATGAACCTAGAGGAATGATTTGATTTGATTAAGATGATAATTCTGTAGTTATGTTTTGTTTTTAACTACAGCTACAACTGTGAAGACATTTCAGTCATTTCCACTATGTGTTAATTGTTTAGCTGTATGTTGTTTTATCCGTCCTCTGAAAATGCTTCTTGACAAAAACATCTAATTCCCTATGAAAACACAAACTTGGCCAAAAAAGCTGATTCACATTATTGTTAATCAAAGTTTATTAACACCATCCAACTGACTCATGTGGGAGAGTGTCTTTAATGGGTTTCACTTTAAATTTAAAAATCAAATTCAATTTTAAGATTTGAAACCAAATGCTGGAATAAGACTCATAGTTTAGAAGTCTCTACAGTGAATATTAAATTTAAAGAATTAATTTTCCCTTGAAAAATAAATCTTGATCAGCTTATCCGTGATCCAGGTGAATGTTTGTACAAAGTCTTCAAAGATTCCCTGCAGATTTTTCTGAGATATCACATCCACAAGGCAAAAAATGTAATTGGCAAGGTGTCAGCGACTTTAAGCTTTGACCTCTAACCAACAAAATCAGATCATTTCATCCGTCAGTCTGCCTCAACGTTTGGACCAGATTTAAAAAAATTGAGATCTGGTGTTCACAGAAAGGGACAGAGGAACAGAAACATGAGGACAACCTGAATACGTTGAACAGAATTTGGTCAACGATGAGTTTTCTCATCACCAATTTAGATAAAATCAAATGTTATCCACACCCACACGGTGGGATGGCCTGAGGGCTCGTGAGGCCCCCCCCACCCCCCTCCCCCATCTATCTGCGTCATACATGTATTATTTATAAGCAGAGGCCCAGTGAAGAAGTCAAGAGATAAATGAATAATTATAGTTTATTTTCCCATTGCTGTTTTTAGGGCGACCTGGTTGTTAGTGCATCCTTTATCCCGGCCGTGGAGGAAAATAAACTGCTGAGAGCAGCAGAAAGAGAGATGGAAAAGAGTGTGTGTGTGTGTGTGTGTGTGTGTGTGTGTGTGTGTGTGTGTTTGTGTGTGTGTGTGTGTGTGTGTGTGTGTGTGTGTGTGTGTGTGTGGTTGAGACAGTTGAATCTCTCAGTACCATCCCTCCCTCTGGGTATTCCCCTGCTGGTACAATATACAATATTACAATATATGAGGAGGCTGTACAACTGGAAAACCCACAGTGAACTGTGTGTGGCATCTTTTATTTATTATGTGTGTGAGAAAAAAAAAAAATTATTTATATGCTGATGTGTTATGTATGAATCAGAATCCCTATATTTGCATTAAGGCAAAGGACAAGCCTCAAACTGTGCGTCAACTCATGTGTGTATATTTGGTAATGTTTGTTCCTATTTGTTATGGCTGTGTGTGTCTGTGTGTGTGTGTGTGTGTGTGTGTGTGTGTCTGTGTGTGTGTGTGTGTGTGTGTGTGTGCGTGCCTGTGTGTGACTCACCGTTCCTCTCGCCAGATGCTTCACAGCCATCTTCATCATCACAGTCGTTCCCACTGCCTCCCTCTGTGTCTGCGCTGCCCCGCTCCTCTTCCTCCACTCTTCCTCTGGCTTTATTCGCCCAGCCGAGCTCCACTAACAGCTCCTGAACACACAAACACACATTTAAAAACACATCACATACACACACTAAACTGAATAAAAAGTTGTTCACATTGTGTTCAACATTGAGAAGGAGGACAAACAAAGAAATGGACATGTAACTGTAAAAAATAGTAGTTGGAGTGATGTACAATCAGTGGGACGGACCCAGTGAAAGTGTTTCCCTTGTTTTAAGTCTTAATGCTAAGCCTTGCTAACAAGCTCCTGCTTCGGACAGAGTTTCAGAGTGATTTCATCTTCTCATCCAACTCTCAGCAAGAAAGTTTATCCACTAAAATGTCAGGATTTTCAGCCACCACAACAAAAGCCTGTGATCACAAACACAGAAACACTGACCAACAATAAAAAGAAGCAGACACACACTCAGGTCAGCGGGCAGTCTAAAGGGTAATTGAGGTCATTGCGTCTCTGTGTGGATTCAGGCTCTGTAACTGCAGAGTTAAGTCCCAGCTTGGATGCTGCAGCATGTTGCATCATTATCATGGTGGATGGAAATATCACGTCCCGTAAAAACATCCATAACATCAACCTCTACTTTTAAGAAATGGCAAATATGTCAAATATTGTTTTTTTAAATCAAGGTTTGTGGAATCTCACAAAAAATGAGAAGATTAACTTTATCAAAGTTTTGAATCTGGAGTTATTGGGGATTCACTAACACACAGCGACAGCAGCAGATAATTGGATCCCAGCATGATGAATGTGTTACTGTACAGAGTCAACGTGCAGGGAAACATAAATCCCAGCTGAAGTCGGCGATAAGGTAAATAGCCACAAGTTTCTTGTTAAAGGAAGATGTATGATTCTGACATTTATGTTATTTTTATTTCGCCGGTAGATAAAGTTTTTATATATAAACAGAGAGGGAGATGTCACAGAAGTTTGCTTGCATCTATATCAATGATTTATTTTACCTCAGACAGAGGATTCTGTTCAGAGAATCTAACTTTACACAGGTCAACAAAGGACTCTGCTGTTTGGGATTTCATTAGAACCATTGTGTTAGATCTCAATAGACATTCTCTAGATGATAACATTTCTAACATGTATCACACAACTGAAAAAGATGAAAAAGAATACAAATATCCAGACTGATTGATTTGACAAATACTAAATATTTTCAACTGCGCCATAGAGGTTATGTCGCCCCCTATCCTTTTGTGTGTGTGATACTTTCAGCTGAATATTACCTGCTCTAATTAGACATTTTTTTAATTTCTCAGATTGCTTTTTTCAATTAAAATACCAACAGGGATTCCCTCTTTCTAATGTTAATGGTTTAATTCTCTGGCAGAGATGGTTGGTGGCCATAAGGACGGACATCTGGCCTCTGCCGTACAGTAGGTGAGGGGCAGCCATGGAAACAAGGGTAACCAAGGTTATTATCCGGCAGCATGTCCGAGGGGACGTGGAGACAGACTCTGTGCCGTGATTCGCCATCGTGTCGTTCGACTGCAAATGAGAGCGGAGGGAGGACAGAACCACAGCCATGTTTCCACCTGGGCTGGGTTTCCTTAGTCATGTGGAAAGGTTCCAATAGGAAGAGACATTGGGCCGTGTGGCATTGAGGTGTGGGTTCATTAACTACAGCAGTGAGCTCCATGTGTTTGGCTTTTAACAGCTGAATCTTGGAAGGATGAGACAAAAAACTTCTTAAATCTGGGCACAGATCAGGACAAAAGGGAAATCCAGGATTTTTCTTAACTTAAACATTGCAATTTATATATTTGACATTTTCACAGAACTCCGGGCGAATAATTCCTGGATCTTGATGAAAGAAGTCATCACATTTAGGGGACTGATATCTACGGGTGTATCTAAATTTGTGCAGCTTGATTTAACTCCTTACATTAAATTACCTTATATATTTATCTAATTTAGCTGAAGTAGCTTTATCCAAAGCCACTAGAATAACGACGCTCACTCTACCCCTCAGCTACAGCTGCCCAGTTCAAGAGGACTCTTGTGCATTAGCGGAGGTGAGGTGACAAATCCTCCACTTCCTGAATCCTGTCGATGGATGTTAAGTGTTTCCTGATCCGTCGATACAGACGTCATTCCAGAGGAATCAGGAGGAGACGGAAGCAGGAAGTAGAAAGTAGCAGCGTTGTAGCGAAGCCGCACTCGGCCGTGTTTTCATTTGCTGCCACTTCAGAAAAAAAAGGGTGGATGAATAATGCTGAGTCCACGACCCTCTCAATGCAGGGGCAGCCCTCACAGGGTTGATTAGGCTCTTCCTGATTGGCTGAGCGTCTTCATAGAAATTATAATTGCCCCATTAGTGGGCGAAACATAACCCACTGCTGCAAAGGTCTAATTAACATGTAATGGGACAGTGAGAGATAAGAGGAGACGGGGGGGAAAACACGAAATAATTAAATTGCCGAGGATGCTTCTTTGTCCCGTTTCGTAATTTTCCCCGTCGTCTCATCCTGGGAGTACGAGAGCGTAAATGGCGAACATGACTGTCGAGAATAGTAATTAATAAACGGCGAGCGTTAATGTGTGTGCCTCGGATGAGCAGCTTCCCCCCCCGAGAAGCCACTGATGAGGTAGCTCGCAGGAAGGAAGCACTGCGCCTGTCCTGGATTTACAGAGGTGACCGTTAACTAAGATTTGTTTTGTGGGCTCAGATTTAAATCTATCTTTTTTTTATCAATCCATCTATTTCAGAAATCTGGATGTGTATAGAACGCACAACTTGAAAAACCGTTCAGCTTAATGGCTTCACACTTTGCATGTGTGTTGTTAATGGCCCGAGGAAGTGTTATGGCAATTTTACGTCGTCATCAGGAATAAAGAGTGAATCAAACAAACAGCTAGTCTGTCTTTTATTAACGAAGCTCCGGACACAATCAAACTGAGAGCAAGGCTGTCTGCTTGAGAGTGCAAAGAGTCTCTCAGGAACTGGCAGTTAAGAAGCCCCCCCTGAGTTCCTCAAAACACTCAGAGGGACTTTACACAAACACATGAACAGCACACATGGACAGGCAGATCATCTGATCACAGCATCAATAACATCATAAAGAATCTTAAGTTTTAGCATTTGATACAGGAACTTTGACGAGACAGTGTCTAGACACGATCTCCAACAATAGATTTTTAGAGAAAGTTTCAGGAACAAACACAGTTCAATGACTCATATGAACCCGGGTCACTTGAAAACAGAAGAACTTATGATCAGATACATTTGAACCTGTGTTGACCTTACAGGCACTACAGGAACAGTAGAATTTTCCACTACAGAAGTGCAGGGGATTTTGTGCCATTTGGACACATGATATATTAATACAAATTAAACAGGCGGCCATTGCTCTGCATCAGTCCTACGTCCACATTCTTTTAATGATTTAGTTATTTCATTTACCGATATCAGATTGACAAACTTATTCACGGGTGTCGTGGAGCTCCGTCATGGCAACCACATTCATAGAGTCACTTCCTCTTTAACAAATTGTCTTCAAAGTAAAAGCACAACATTTATTTTGTTGCTGCAAAGCTTTATACGGAACTAAATTACAGAGCTTTTATTTTGAAAAGCTGTGAACTTGAAAAACAGAACATTCCAAACAGGCAGATTTACAACGGGCATTGTACTGGTCTCAATTTGTCAAACTGTTGTTATCTGACTTCACCTCTCTGGTTCATGCTGTCGCCTGGTAGCATAACAATCTGCCTCACGTAAATTACAAATCATAAACACCCTTTAATATTGTCAGTGTTTGAGCAAGTGTTGGTGCACGTGTCATCTTTAAGCTTCAGCGTTCTTTTAAAAATCGACAGCACACTCGTGCACATTACATTGAAATAATGGGGCCTGAGAAAGCAGATCCTGCACGTAAACGATTACACGGCTCATGTGTAGCATGTTTGTGAACATGGCACGAGGGAACGCTGACTCTGCACATCCTCCATGTAAATGTAACGTGATTAATGGACCCACCGACTAAATTAGACGAAGCACAGAGCGCTTCGACAGCAAATGAAAAACATAAACCCACGTTTGCATAAACATTCCATTACAACCGAAAACACGCATGTTAACGGAATTCCTCAGAGTACGGATCTGCTTCGACATCAAAACATGTCGATGGTTTTCTTTATCAGCGTTTAAGGGATTTTCTTGATTCTATGTGAATTATGCTGTTGTGTACGTTTGTATTAGTATTGTTTTTACGTTATACTTTAAAGATATAATATGTAATATGTCTAAAAACAACCAGAACAACATTATATATTTATATTTTGTTGACTTGTGAACTTGAATTACGTTAAAATCTGATTTATTCAAGCCAATGGAACGTTTAATTTTAAGGTGAATCATTGAGAATCAGTTTTAGAAATTACATTCATGTAATTTTATGAATCACCATATTACCACACTGCCCCCCTAGCTCTGAAGGGGCTGCATAAATCTGGTTTGATTGGTGAATAATTAATTTGTTATCACATGTTAGTATCCTCATCTGCTGCTGACATTTCAGTTTATTGGATTAGGCAGCGCTGCAGCACACCCCCGCAGCGAGCTTCAGCAGCTCTATAACACCTACATCACACTTTACACATTAATATTTTATTGTAACAATAAGATCAAGAAGATCAAAAGATCAACAGCATCATTATTTTATTGCATCATTACTTTAAACACAGATATGAATAATTCTATGCAGGCAGCATCGTTCCTGCAGAATTCTAACCACCTCCATGTGTCATGGTCAAGGTGAGCACAGGAGATATTAATGCTCTGCAGCAGAGACCGACTCAAAACACAGGTTATAACAGCAGAGGCTGCAGGGAACATCCAGTGCAGTGGGACAAATGAATTAGGGCAACTTCTGTTTACATTTGTTGTCCAAGAAAATAGACAAAACAAGCAGAAAACAAGAAAACATTGAATTAATTTGTGAAGAAGCTGCTTACACACATCTGCACAAATCTCTGTATGTGGAGCGCATATCTCTAGAAACGTTCATCCTATCAACCTCAAAGTCGACGTGTATTGATAAGGGCTCAAGGATGTGCATTGTTAAGTTTGGTGCAGCTTGGACATGTGTTGTTTTTACCTGTGTGAGCTGCTCCAGCCTCTGCTTGGCCCCCTTCAGGACAGGGTCTGTATTACGGACAGTCATCTCTGGGTTTTCCCTTTGGGCCTTTAAGCTGCTGCCGACCACACGACCTGCGTAGCTACAGAACGAGAGAACATGAGAAACACTAGTACATCCCGAATGTGTGTTTGGGCATTTTTCTTAATTCTTGATTGACATATGAAACAAATCATAGTAATGCTGGGTCAGTAAACCACTGCCGTAAAGGATAAATAAGCTTTGCCAGTTGGAATAGAAACGATGTCAAAGTTTGACTATTGTCAATGATTTATCATTCATTTTATCCTGGTTCTTATCTCTGCTCTCGAACCTTGGTCCCCATTCATGACCATCAAAAAGTTGTGTTTGTGTTGCTTGTGTAACTGTTGATATGCATGCATTTCATGTGTGTGTTTCAAAAGAACATCCCAGATTTGAAAGTTTGTACGAATTTGTAGCTTAAGTGTTAAAGTACTACATTGTTTCTTCTTGCTTTAATTGTTCAGTTGAGGGCAGTTTCTACTAATTAAAACTTTACATACAATAACATTTGTTTTATGGTGCATTTAATATCTACTATAACAACTGTCAATGGAAGAATCTGTAATCAAAGTATTTTGAAATACATGACTGAACCATTTTCATTTACTTTAGTACTGCATTCCAAATAATATAACGACTTCTTACAAAACTCTTTCTAGATGATTGATTGGGTGAAGTAGTGGAAAGCAAAAGTAATGACCGACAGAAAATACAGTGATGCTTCCTTCTGTCGTCGGCTTCAAGCAAGTAGCACATCATTTTGTCTGAGTGTGTGTGTGTTTTTGTGTGTCTGAGTGTGTGTGTGTATGTGTGTGTGTGTGTGTGTGTGTCTGTTGGCTGCAGAGTGGGAGGATCAAAAGGAAGATGAAGTGAGAAAAAAGCAAAAGAGAAGAATCAACAGTTCATGACTCATACTTTTCCATGTTTCCAAGTTCCAAAGCAGCTTCTCTAGTTAATACAACCGGCCACCAACCAACCGCTGAGTCCACGCCCTCGAACACACAAACACACACTCTGGCTATGGCAACGAGGGAACAGAGAAGTGGTGGGTGGATTTCAAATGACTAAACCCCGACCAGCTGGTCTGAGATCAGATCCATCAGCTTAACAAGTTTAGCAAATGTGTGTTCTATTCTCACTCAGATTGCTTCTCCTGATCAAAATGGCCTTTCTTAGCTTCATCTGGTTCTTATGTGCGGAGGCCGAGACGACACAAGCAACTCAAAACGAGAATACAAGAGCCAAAACACAACGGACACACAATCACAACAGACGTGAGCGACAACGGATGTTGAACGATGAAATAAGCAGCGTTAGTTTGTAAAAACCTAGCAAATTGTGATGCTCGTCTAGTTGAGGTGATACGGTAATTTTCTTAAAAAGCGAAAAGGAAGAAGAAAACACCTGTTCAGATATTATCACGATGAATTTTACCTTTTCATTCATGTGCTTCAGTTTACCTTCACCAAATTAAGTGGAAATATAGAGATTAACATGATTTATTGATTCATAGCTCAGTGTTAATATTCATTAATTTACAGTACAGATGCAGCATTAGACAGATGTGTATTGTATAGTATTGTGCGACTGTATAACCCATATGTGTTTCGCAGGCAGGTTTCACATATGCTTTTCTAATCATCTTATTTTCTGCAGTTCTGCACAAACCTTTTCATAATAACCCTGAACCAACCACTCCTGGAAATAATGAAAAAACCTGATATCGCTGGTCAACTGTTTTGTGTGTTCTGCTGTTTGTACATATCTGTAAGTGTCAATTGAAGTATTGATTTAAGCCCTGAAGTCATCCTGGGGGGTTAAGCCCAAACATTACTGGTCTCAACCACTGATTTTTCAGACATGGATCTTGTTTTCATCGCCACAAAAACAAAGGGATGGTTTCAAACACCGTCACCATGGAAACTGCTTAGATCGACTCCAAAGATGCGGCGAGAACCAGCAGAAGATCATGAAGGTGCCCCCCCGCTCGTCTGTGTTTATACAACAGCATTTAACACCGTTCTTACCACATGTCAAGGATTAGAGAGCAGTGATACACACACGTGCACTAAGCAATGATTGAGTATTATGGTAATAACAGGATACTGGTGTGTGTGTGTGTGTGTGTGTGTGTGTGTGTGTGTGTGTGTGTGTGTGTGTGTGTGTGTGTGTGTGTGTGTGTGTGTGTGTGTGTGTGTGTGTGTGTGTGTGTGTGTGTGTGTGTGTGTGTGTGTGTGTGTGTGTGTGTGTGTGTGTGTGTGTGTGTGTGTGTGTGTGTGTGTGTGAGGCATCAAAGGCTCAGCAGTTCAACCCCCCCTGGACCGATTTATATAAATCTATGGCAATAATGTGACTGGGAAAGAAAATGAAAATAAGTCAGAGGAGAGGAGGAGTGTGAACAGGGAGGATTGTGAGAATTCAATAAATAAAAGCTCAATTAAAAACCGCAGCCTGTGTCCCTGAGGGGAAATTCTAAGATTCCACGGACTCCAGCTAATATTTTAGCGATCAGTGTCAACACCTCACAACTAATGAACTTGTCAACACGTTTTCCTTCATCGCCATGAACACTGGGTCATGTGCTCTTCTTCATTAGTAACAATGCAGCAGAGTGACAAGCGACCGATTGGACTTTGAAGTTTCCCTGTTTACAATTAGACGAAGATTAATACGAATCATTACAGGGAGGTTTCAGCTAATTGCTGAGAAAAAGCCTTGAAGTTATAGAGCGCTGTTAAATATTTGGCCCTGCACTATTGACATGCTGTTCTCGCCGAGGGTCGCCTCCAGCCGTTATCGACCGGCCGCTCCAGGACGGGTGACAGGTGGGACAACACTGGAGGTCAATGCAATCTCTGCTGCAGATGCAGAGGGATCATATGAGCCAATTTCCACGACTATGCAAGATGAATCCATTATTTATATGCTGGGGTCTGTAATGATCGGTGCGGAAGAACGATCAAGAAATAATCCATGTTGTTTAAGTCATTAACGCTGACATCTTTCAAGGGTTTTAGGCACAAGAGGAGTTTAAGAATTGTGGGTTATATTGATGTTCAGATTAATAGCCCCTTGCTTGTTCTTTAATTCACTCTGCTTTTGTTCAAACTAGCCTGAACTCATATTTAGTTGCTTGGACAGATTTCCTGTGCTCCAGCTTCAGCTCACGCTTCTTCTTTGTGCCCGAGAAACGTCCTCTCTAGGATTTCTCCGCTGCTCTTGGTGTTTTCCTTCGTGCAACAAATCGGATAAAATCGTCCACTCAGTAGAATACCGGGTGTATTGTTGACAAATGAAATCGTTGCGCCCTCTCGAGGGTCATGAGCAGAACCAATATGAAGTTTGGGTGTAGAACAACACATACATCGGCCGTTGCATATGTTTAAATATAAATTGTCTGTGATTCCTCAGACATCAACTGGGAATAGAGGATTGATATTTTACAGTATAGACTTTGAAACCAAATATATTGACTGCTTATTCTGTCAAATAAAAGTATTTGTATCAACAAACAAATACAGATATTGTTATGTTTGTGAATGGCTCATATCTACAGATCTAATTGGCCAAACGCTGCATCAAATCTTCAGTTTCTGGGTGATGAGTCTCACCTTGTAGAGTTTGTGTGTATTTGACTTTACATTCTTGTGCAGTGGGGGATTTCAACAGCCCTTTCACCCCTAAAGCGTTTCCCATGCTGGATATATTGGAAAGTGTCAGTGCTGTGAATGAGTTATTGGTCGCTCTGCAGAGCATCGTGCTGCTGCGACTGTTTGACACTGCAGATGATCATATTGCAGGAAAAGTAGCTGTAGATGACAGAGAGAGGTGCAACTGTGAGAGACACTTCATAAGATCACACCAGCACCACAGTGCTGCTCTGCTGCCCTCGGTTACTGCAGGGTTGCTAACGGTAACACACACACACACACACACACACACACACACACATAAATCCTTTCTTCTGTCTCATCCCTGCACCAATCGTTTAAAGCGACTGTACAAACACAATGACACACACACAAACATCCTCATTCCCAATAATGGAATTTCACACCAAATACGATTTCTAGTCATTTTTAAAAAAAAAAATCATTTCGTTTTTGGGTCTTTTATCATAATATAGGTGTAAAGCTGCTGTCGTGAATTTATTTAAAAAAGACTGGAACCTCAGTCATCTGAAAAACAAACCAACCTCTACAGAAAACCTCCTTGTAGCCTGAGGTCCAACTGCCTGTGGTGATAAACAGGCTCAGAGAACAGAACTCATAGGACATTGATCTTCAAAACCACTAAAAAGAACACACTGAAATATTTGGTCAAAAACACTTGAGGTTCATCTATTAAAGAAGCCAGCTCCTCAAAGGTTTGGTGAGGAACTACTGAGAAGATGTCTTTTAGGCATCTGAGTCTTCATGTGGGAGACTTCAGAGTCAGATAAGGATCATACCCACATCTTCACAGACTTCAAGGAGCTCCACTAACACCCTGAGCTGAGTCTAAAGACACTAAAGACACCAATATTTGTTAGATCCTGAGAGTTTTCTTCAGGTGTTGGGACTTCAAATGTGCAGCATCCGCCGATTGAGGCGTATATTTCAAAGCTGAAGAGGCGTCCTTCAAAGCAAACTGAGCTATGAGAACAGACAGTGAAGAATTTGCCTTCAATTCTTCTTTGCACATTGGATGGCAGAAGATATTCAGCAGCAAAAATGAATGTAACATCAAAACAACTTCTCAATAGGGCTCTAACTCCTCGGGATAAATATCAGCCACATTCTGAAACTGCCTTCAGGATCCAAATTTTAAAAAAATCTAATAATTACAATAATAATAATGATAATAATAAACATATCTTTATTTATATAGCACTTCACAAAAACAGTAATTGTTTGACAATAATTGAACATCCGGTCTTCAACAATGCAAAACCTTTTTATAAATTAGATTTCAAGCTTTCAAACACTGAGATTCAAACTTTCAAAGCCTTTTTTTCAGTTTTGAAACATGGCATGATAGTTATTCCATAGGACATAAAACGTTCTGTATCCTGTGGACGTCAAACATCTATCTTTACCAGGTTAACTCAAACTTAAATTCACAACATTACCAAACAAGCCTTTAAGACCCTGAGCTATCGATCATGTGTGAACCTCGAAGAACAACAACCACAGTAAACGCTCACGTCCTCTTTAACCCTCTTCACTTTCTGAGAAATTCTCTTTTTAAAGCATTTTCCCTGACGCACAACACATTCCTTCATTATACAAAGCATGAAAGAAAATGGGTGTGGCAGGTCTTCAGTGGTGGAGGCAGAGTTACAGGATGATAGGAGACAAGATGCCTCCCTCTTTTGGAAAAACTGCGCCATTACAGTTGTCATGGCTTCATAGAGAGAACAAGCTAAAGGAGGTTTATATAAACACAGAAAAACACGCAACAACCAATTACATCTTCCCTTGCGTGGTAATTTCCCTGAAACGGAGACACTTCATCATCACGCCAGAAGAAGCAGGATCTCATCATCTCCTCTCCTGTATCCTCCCTCACTTTTGCATTTTGCCGCCTCTCTCTCTTCCTCGCACGTACACGCACTGTCACCAACACAGACATTTGTAAGTGAAGTGGGTCAGAGGGCGGAGGAGAGGAATTGTGGGCTCTGAATAGAAGGATGGAGCGATGAATGGACGGCTGAATTAATGAGCGGACGGGTGGATGGATAGATGCAGGAGAGGAGAAGATGTAAAGAGGTCGGAGAGGCACAGACTGGCTGCGCTCCAACACGAACCGAGTGCAACTTCCTCAAAGAGAAGTTTCACCACAGCACAGACGGGGACGCTCTGAGGGTCTGTGAATATTTTGGAAGTTCAGTTCAAGTATTCGGTGAAAATATACCTTGATGCCGTCTTTCAACATTAAGTTCTAAAGTCGTATACGTGAAACTGCATCTTTAAAACGCAATTGCAAACTGCAGGAAATGTGATATTGAGAGTTTCATCATCTGTTTTTACTAGATATGCAATTATATACTGAACATTTATTAAAACATACGTGTGTATCATATATGATTGAATGTATTCCTGAGTGTTGGTGCTTTGTATTTAGAGGACGTCCTGCTCCACTTCTCTTAAAATAACAGCAACAGGCCATTACCTAACACAAGGTTTACTGGCCTTCACTGTCACGCTGATGGTGACAAAGCAATGTGTGTGTGAATGTGTGTGTGTGTGTGTGTGTGTGTGTGTGTGTGTGTGTGTGTGTGTGTGTGTGTCTGTGTCTGTTAGTGTGTCTGTGTAATATCCTTGCAAGGCGTCATGGCCTGTTTCATATGGCTGGAACATTAATGGAAAACCTTTTTCATAACAGGAACAGAATCCCTACTGAGATGGATGGAACTCAGCGCAAGAGTGTGTGTCTGAGAGCGTGTGTGTGTGTGTTTGTGTGTGTGTGTGTGCGTGTGTGTGTGTGTGTGTGTGTGTGTGTGTGTGTGTGTGTGTGTGTGTGTGTGTGTGTGTGTGTGTGTGTGTGTGTGTGTGTGCGTGTGCACGCCCATTTGTCTCGTTACCAGTTTAAGCTGCCAATGTAATCACCATGAGAAAGACTCTGGAAAGGAACTCGCTAACCTTCACAACACTGTCACCCCCCCTGCCCTGGCAACTTTTAGAGACACACACACACAGACACACACACTTCTTACTGTCTTTACATTTCTTATTCTTTCAAGTACAGTTACATTTTCATCATTGGTCCCTCATGAGCATTAAAAGCCAGATATAAGCGTTTCACTGGGGGAGGTGCCCGGGTCCCCACACTGCATGTAGCACAGAACACATACCTCTCTGCCACGTCATGGCCGCTCCAGCACGTGTGCTGCTCGACTTCCATCTCGCTCTCACACAGCATCTCTGGCAGCTCGGAGAAGAACCACTGGTACCGCTGGATAGACCCCTCAAACTCCCTGGAGGAGAAAGAGAGTGGTGCACAGCTGAATGCTTGAGTTGCTGCAGAGACGGACGAGTAAAGACCAACGGACCGGATACGTTTTATTTGTTCCGATTAAGACGTCTCGTGCCAAATTGCCTGTGAAATCCCTGCTGATAGACTCTGGTAAAGTAATGAAAACAACATGGGGGAGGGAAGAGGAAGCTCTGAGCACTTTAAATTAGATTATAGACAATTGAATAAAAAAAAGAATCTGATTAAATTTTATGTTTTTTTTCTTTTATTTTCCATTACACGTGCAACATGGGAACATGTTTATAAAAAATAAACACTAAGTTTGCCTCCTACAAGTCTTAAAGGCCACTCTGGTCCGGCTCCCCATAACAACTTTGCATGTTGGAAGACATTAAATATAAAGTGTGGTTTTGACCTGCCTGCCATTACGACTGTAGATATTTTTGTTGTCTTATATTTGATATCTGATATTTAGGATGTTTTTAAATAGGAGACAGATTATGGACAAGTTTACTTGATGTAGAAGAGATTAATTTACCTCGACAGTTTTTTCAGGCTTCGACTCTTGTCACCTCTGGAACCTTTAAGAGGGAACAACCTAAAGGAATAAACACACACACACACACACATAAACACAAATACACACAGTCACACACACAGTCACACACACACACACACACACACACACACACACACACACACACACACACACACACACAAACACGACTCATTTAATTGATTGATTCCAAATTGCTCCACATACTTTCATACATTCGATCGGACTGAACTCACTTCCTGGTTTGTTGCTGCAGACGTTGATGAGCGGCTGATGGAGGTGAGGTCACAGTCGACCTCTCTGAGGTCAGTGATGTCACGGGGGTCACTGAGGCTGTTACATGGGAGGTGGTGGGTTTTGAACTTGTGGTCACAGGACCTGGCTCCTGTGGGCCACACACCTTCTCCACCTGAGGATGACACAGTTTGCATGGTGATATTGGATTTGTTATTGTCAACTTTAGTGAGATATAGTGAAATCTAGTGGTGAAGTTGCATGTTGAAGCTGAATCCCCCCCCCCCCCCCCACCTCACCCTCTCCTTCCAAACATGAAACAGAACCGGTGATTACCTTCAGTCGTCCTCAAAACTCAAATCATTTAGTTTGTCCAGTTTGGGCTTCTGTAAAAAACATGGCCGCCTCTGTAGAGAGGACCTGCTCCTGACGTACATATGAAGTATTTAAATATAAAGGGCCCATTCGAGAGGGTAAAGAAAACAACAATTTGTTTAATTTAGATGAAACACACCAAGAAAACGTCATAAGGATTATTTTATAATCAATTTCTGAATAGATCCCTTTCACCTCAATCTTACACACCGGACCTTTAAAGGCTTAAAGGTTCTAGCCTTTAGTGCTGCATCAAATGAATAAGAAGCTTGATCAAATATTTAATGAAGTGGCATTTTCTTATTAGCCACAATTAGCAGTGTGTGTCTGCTTGTGTGTTTGTTTACCTCTCAGGAATCTACTCTACTAAATCCACAGTGTTCTCTCTAAGTTTGGACAGCTAGGCCACTTCTTCCTCCAGCAGTGTGTGCATGCATGCGTGCGTTTGTGTGTCGTCTGTTTGTCCAGAGATTAGCCACAGAAACTTTCTCATCACTTAGAACCAAGCAGCATTCTGGGTATCGGTTGTCCCGCCAACCACAGTCTTTGTCTGGCACTGGATCTGTATTCACACACACACACACATACACATACACACACATGCAGACTGAGGGGAACCCCAGATTTCCTGAAGAATGAGGCTGTTTTTAGCCCATCTAGGTACAAGGCCTTTGTGTGAAGATCCAACTGCCAGGCTGAACGAAACCCACGGCCTCGGCGCTGTGTGTCCAACATTCAAATGACATTATCATTGGGTCATACGAGCGGGAATGCTTCAGTAAAATGTTAGCGCTATAGAATTAGCTTTCGGCTCTTTGACGTTTGTGTTTCACAGAAGCACAATTACTTGAAGATTACGTAAATGAAGATAAAGATTCTGGAATTTTATTTGGATCTGCATCAAAATAACACACACTCGTATATATCAGTCATCTTAATCCACAAGTTATTCTCTGAGAAATTAATGAATATCTCTTCGTCCTTTGGCTTTGCACCACCGCTCCAAAACAAATTCAATCAAAATCGGTTTTGTAGTTTTTGTCTAATTGTTCCAACAATAAGCACCAGAAACATGATCTCTTTGGCAGATGTGACAATTACACTTTAAAGCTTCTAAAAGTATAGAAAGGACAAGGAGAACCACTTTGCTGCGTCCCCCTGTTTCCCATCATGCCCTCTGCTTACCGTGGCGGTGATGCGCGGCCCGTGCAGCTGAGCGTGCAGGATGGCGTCGTTCACGTGGTTTCGGACGGCGAGCAGAGCCAACTCCATGCTGTTGTGGTTGCTGCTGGTTGCTAAAGTGGCAGATAGCCGTTGGAGCAATACCACCAAACTCCCCCAGGGGGCGCCGAGTTCTGATACACCGACCTGATGGAGTCACAGAGAGAGTGCAGAGGGGATATAAGTGAATAAAGATGTCTTGGTGTCTTGGTCTCGGTGCAGAACAATGTGCAGGAACTTTCTTCTGATTTCTTGATTCCAACTGCAGCTCAGACCCGTGCAGGAACTTTCTGACGTACAAATTATAAACAGAGATGAGTTTGTGATGACGTGCAGCTTCTCTGGTCAAGACCACATTTCCCATGAAGCAAGTTGTTCCCTTCACGGTGGGAATGTTCCTCTGTTGCTCTGCTGAGGAGGATCAGCGTGTTGGGAGTTGTTTATTCATCTCCGCTTTCTTTTGCTTCCAAGAAACGCTCACACAGGATGAGCGCTGACATCTTCCAGTTTTGTGCTGTAATGAAGTTCCTCTATTGTGGCCACTGTTGAAGCTGTCCAGCGAAATTCAAAGCAGCCCGAGAAGACGCATTGGAAGAAAATGCCAGTTCTCTTGGCAAAGCTGTTATTATTCGTCATTTTGAAATGTAATGTGGGAATGAGCTGTTGGTTTTAAAATGCTGTGAGTTACTGATTAAACAATGGGAGCATTTTCTTACCGTTAGAATCATGCTGGTGATATCTGAAAACTATTTACTTTAGAGGTGGCTTGGTCAAATGAAGAGTTGCTGCTGGACGTTTTGTGAACTTGGCACAGATGAGTAACTGTTTCCCCCTGCCAATTAGTTTTTATGCTAAGCTAAGCTAACACAGAGACATCAGAGTGGCATTAATCTCACTTTCTCCAAAAAGCAAATGAGTGTGACTTCCTCTTTACTTTAAATGTACATTCAGATGAGGTAATGAGGATGACATAGAATCTAATCCTGAATGTTATCAGCCTGAATAATGGCAATTTACTGTGCATACATCGTGAAGGAGACATACTCTGCTCCTATTCTGGTTCATAATTTCAATTTGTGTTATAACTTGAAAAGGTTTTCATGCTCTAATGCTCAGAAAACACCTCAGACTGTCCATTGCTGCAGCTCCTCGTTTCAGCCTCTGTCTGAAACGCTTGGATTTAGCTCCTGTCTCTTTAAAGCCTCCCTACTGATATAGACTAGTCCGCTCTGATGGGTCAGATGGCCCACTCTGTGGTGATTTTTCAAACGTGACATCAGATGACACTACATGCTGCAGAAATGTTGGCAAAAGTACTGACAAGGCGTTTCATGCTGTGGGGGAACTTCTACATTCACAATAAGAACCAATATAACTCACTACAGGAAAGAAACACTCAAACGGCATCATATGTTAAAACACACAACCAAACAGTAAATGCACAAAACATGAACCCACTCACCAGACATCCTCTCATCACGTTGACACACAGTCCTGTGCAGGGCCGGATCAGGGTCAGTCCTCTGCAGTGGGAGCAGTACTGCATCCTCACCAGGCCTCGGCCACACTCTCTGGATAACGTGGCCTTCTCGGTGGCGTTCACCACCTCACCGGCCAGTCGGAGGAGTCGGCTCAGTGCCCGTCCGACCCCGAGCGCACGGGACAGGCTGCTGACCAGGAGGCGAGGGTGGGGTCCGAACGGGCTGACGTCCTGCCTCGTCAAACGCAGGCAGTCATCATGGGTGGTGGGGGCGTGGGACTGGAGGGACGTGTGGCCGAACCCGGGGTTGAGCAGACGTCGGTAAACCAACGGGAAGAGATCGTTGTAGAATCGTCGTACGGTGTTCTCCAGTGAGGAGTTAGGTTCTCCGGAGAGGTGGCGTCTGATGCCGTCGAACAGCTGAAACACCAGGGGGCGACTGTCGGACACCAGGGTGGAGTAGGCGCTGTCGAACAGGGAGCTGGTCATGTTCGACATGAAGGACACGAGTGACTCAAAGGTCTCTGGGACAAGAGAGAAGACAGCAGGAGGACAATCAGTCAAGATTACAAGTCAGGAATATGTAAGTGTTAACCATAGAGTGGTACACACACACTCGTCCAATCATTAGTGAGTCTCAGCTGTCAATCACGTTTCTATATAGCATCAAATATCTTAATAAAACAAAACTCATCAGTAAGATGCACACTTGAACAAACATCAGTGTGGTAAGAACTAACCAAGCATCTTCAGGAAAAATGTATTTGATGTGTGATTTGACTTTTTAATTGTGTCCATGTCCCGTCCACTAACATGGAGGAGGGGAGATTTCTGACCAGATTCATATCCAGTTTGCTCAGGCCTCTGTCATCACACTGGAAGAGGAAATTTGAGCAATCATCACACATGGAATGTCTGGCCTCGTGACCATCAATGTGCTAAATGCTATATTTGTAAGTAAACCAACTTTTTTTTAACTGGCTCGAGCACTTGGTTACATTTCAGCTTAAGACTTTTACATATAAACACAGGAGTTTTTCTTGGAAACATCAAATAAAGAACTAAAGAGAAACGTCCTCTCTCAACTTGTGCTTTAATTCTATTAAGTGATCGAATTATCCAATATTTCACAAACAGCAAAGAAAAGAGAGAAAAGGAAGAGGAAAGAAAATAGATTTCTGTATCAGAACATTGTTATCTTCCATTAATCATCTTGTGACTGATAATTTTTTGCTTATGATCCTCACGGAGGAGCTCGACCATCAGGGTGGGAGGAAACTGTACTTGACGTAGTTAGAAACAAGCTCCGACTCAATCAGCTAGAGCAGAAAAATCTACTATCATATGAAACATGGTTCTGTAGAACTATTTTTTTTACTTTTTATACTTGATAATCATTTTTGAGGTAATAATGTTGGACATAGGATTCAAATATAGGGCTTTTACTTATAATGGAGTTATTTTATATTGTCGTATTAAAGGATATAATGCTTCTAATACACAGAAACAGCTGTAAGTGTATTAAACAGAGTTGGATAATATAAAGAGCAATGAACAAGAATTTCAATATATGGTGATAAATAAATAACAAGTCTCTGGATACACTGTAAATTAATTCTGCATAAAAATGTTCTTCATTTCAAAACACAAAACTGACATAGTCACACGTCATTTTCATACATGCACATATATCAGTTATTCTTGTAACGACCTTGTTCTGACTTTCTAGATCACAACTTATTTTCCCTACCCTGTGTTATCTATAGACATGTGATAACGAGGCGCTGATCTCATGATCCACTGTGTTTCCTTTACGTCTGACAGGGTCTAACAAAGAGCACAGCCCCCCCCCAACCCCCCATCCCTTAAAGGAGGCTGTAAACCAGTGTGTGTGTGTGTGTGTGTGTGTGTGTGTGTGTGTGTGTGTGTGAGAGAGAGAGAGAGAGAGAGAGAGGGTGACTGTGTGTGGCTATGTTTGAAAGTTGCCAAGTAAAAAAAAAGAGAGTGATGTCAATCTACTGGCATCCTGACACACACACAACAAACACAAACACACACACACACACACATACACACACACACACACAACACATTGAATGAAACCTATTTATCTGTGAATTTCAATGTGCATGTTTGTGCGTGTTTGTTTATATCAAGTTGACTAAATGTCTGAGAGAAACGCATCCTCTGAGGACACGTTGGTAAACTGCTCAAAAATTGAACTTTTATGATCTTGATATAACCATGCCTTCCACTTATTGAAACTTTAACTTTGTTTTCACCCTTTTGTTATACATTTTATTTTTACATCTTTTATTGTCTTAATTTGATCCATTCTAGGCGTCTATTATTCTTAAGCACCTCAAGCAGCATTTTATACTATAAAGTAAAAAACTATAACATCATTATAGTGGTTGGGTAACGAGGTTGCAGAGCAGCCCCGAGCGAGAGCGTCTCACTTTCACGTGTTTGCATACCCACGTCCTGGCGACAGCCACTCAAACACAAACGGCATCGAGTGACAAGGCAACGACCCCGCTGCTCCAGGGTCATGTGATTGGCTCTTCACCCCGTGTGATTGGACGACAGCTGCGACGTGAGGAAGAGGGCACACAGGGGTCTTACAGAGTCAGGAGAGACACACGCGAGCACGCAGACACACACAGTGATCCAGAGGAGCCTGGATACAAGCGCCCTGGGCAGGTCTCTGTTTCTCTAGTGGGTCATAATCACGGTGCTTTGGAGAGTCGGTCCTTTGAGAGTCAGCTCAGCTGTCCTGCTAAATTAATTTATATCCTTACATCATAAAAAAAGCCAAAATGTTCCCAAAAGTCAGTTTTTTGTATTGTTTAGCCGTAAGAGAAGATTTAGTTTTATAACCTCCATGTAGGAGGTTGTGTTTTCTCCTGAGTTTGTTGGTGCAACGATGTGTTTTATGATATCTTGCACAACTTCCATAAAAACTGGTCCTCTGAAAACATTATCCATTTCATTTTCATACTAAAACGTCACTTAATAGAGCTCAAACCTCCACCAAGGCCCGACATTACCTTGAGATTTAATCAAGCCGCACTAAAGTGCAAACTCATAAAGATCATTAAAATAAGATCTATTTTTATGAAGATCAATTGTTAAATATGTTGCAAATGTCGACAAAAAAAAAATCTACGCAATTCACATCTACATAATGTTAAAGAAAGTAATACAAATTCCTGGATCTGCACCAAAATTACACCAAAAGGGTTTTTCCTTGACCTATTATCATCCTTGCACCAGGTCTCAAGAAAATCATTTCAGAAAGGACTTTAAAAACAAGGGAAGCCGACCTGTTTATATATTTTCTGCAAAACAAAGTCCAGGTGAGTTTAAAACCAGTCACTTGAGTTTGTTGTTCGGGTAAAACAACACTTTAGAGTAACTTTATTGTTAAATTTCATGTAAACACTGTAATTTGTGAACTCATCTCCTCGTTATTGCTGCATGTTTGGCCGACACGTCCACTGGACACAAACAGCAGCTGAAGCTGAGCCTGGGAGCGTTGGGATGTAGACGAAGATGAAGACAGTGAGAGATAGAGAGAGACAGAGAAAAACGAAAGACGGAAGGTAAATGTTTGCTGTGTCCGTCTGCTGGGCTTCATCAGCTCCATCAGTCTGGAAAGCTCCACACTACACACACACACACACACACACACACACACACACACACACACATTCATGGAACACACACACACAGGGCCTGTGTCCCTCACACACACACACATGCTCACACAGACTGGTGAATAGCGTTGAGAGACAAGTGGACAAGCAGAGTATTCTTCCTCCTATTCAGAGCAGCCGTTAGAGACCGGCTGTTGCCCACAGCAACAACACTCGGCTGCGGATACGTGCTGAATGTAAACATTCTGCGTCCCTCGCTCTCTCATTGGCCGAGGACAAAACCTGATTATTGCAGCGACGGAGACAGACAGACGGAGAAAGGGAGCGGAGAGTTGTGACAAAGTTTTCCGCTGCTCCCTCGGGGAGTTTGCTCTCACACTCTATCGAACGTCAGTTGTTTGTTTGGCGAGCCACCGCGGCGCCTCACAAACTCAACTGGCCCCCCCGCAGCACCACCCTGACACAAACTAGCCATTTCATGATGGACACACAAAGTGAGAATGACGGGGGGGACACAGACACTTGACAAAGTTCAGCTATTAATGTCACTTTGATTTTGGGGTTCTCCGATCAATTCTCTAATTTATTCTCCTTTAAGTCAATAAAACGACGGCTCTGAAAGAGTCCAGGAGGTCGATGAGTAAATTATAATAAATAATGACACTTAGTAAAGCACACAACTCCAACAAGGTCCCCAATAATTCAATCAAGCTGCACCCGATTCCACACGCTCAAAGAAATCACTTCCCTAAACATGTCAGATTTTCGTCAAGATCCACAAATTATTCCCGGAGGAAATAGGTGAAGATGTGAAAATTCTTGTATTGTTGGATCTTCCCCCTTGTCCAGATCTTTGCTAAATTAAATCAGTTCAGCAGCATCTCTCGCAATGTTAAAGACAGACAAAAAGAAAATCCATCATCCCAAACCAAGATCTGCACGTAAATGAATGGGTTCTTTCCTGTCACACATCCTTCCAATAAGTTTCAGAAAAATCTGTACAGTTGTTTTTGTGCAATCTTGCTTACAAACAAACAAACAAACAAATAACAAATAAACATACCTTGGCAAAAGTAAGCTATTTGAGAAACATGGATCAAATAATTGATTTTGATATTTTTGCTTTAAAAGTAATCAGCTTCAAAACTTGCTGATTAATTAATCAACTATTTGACAAACGCGTCAACTACCTGTTAAAATACAAGAACATAAACCTCCCTGAGGAATGAAAATATCAGCCTTCTTGTTCCCAACTACAACTTGAGTTTTTTCAATTTCCTGGACAAATTGAAAACATTACACTTTCCTCTTCATGATGACCTCTCTCTCCTTTACCTTGGTAAGCCTTGGTGTTTCCAGCGATCAGGTACTTGAGTTCGAAGCTGTACGACTGCATCTTCTGCTGGGTCTCGCTGCGAACCGCCGCCATGTAGCTGTCCTCCATCTTACTGGTGCAGCAGGTCGGCCCCGAGTGGACGCACACCCGGAGAGACTCGTCTGAAAGACACGGGAAAAGGCTTCAGACCCCATAACCTCACTGCAGATCTACAGTCACAGAGAGGTCGAATCTCATCCAACGCAAAATGTTGGGTGGCAGAAAATATTTGATTATGTCTTTATTACCTTTATTAACATTTTTAAATGTACATATCTTAAAAAACTGTTTTAGCTTTTCAAGAATAAAGGTTTTTCCACTCAAAGTTGTTTTAATCTTTATGAAAATCAAGATAATCCGTTTAGGGAGCTGTGATGTACAAGTAGTGGATCAGGTTTTATGACTTCACTAAGATTATGCTACAATGAGCCTGTTGAGACCTGACACGATGACATGTACAGTGTGCGTGTGTGAGTGTGTGTGTGTGTGTGTTTGTGTGTGTGTGTGTTTGTGTGTGTGTGTGTAGCAGCCCGACTATTGTAAGCAAACCTGTCAAACAGCTGACTGAGATCAAGGGGGAGAGATGAGAGACATGGACCGTCATCAATGTTTGACCTGACACATCACTGGTACACACACACACACACACAAACACACGCACACTCACAATGTCAAACTCTGAGCTATTCTTATTATCCTTCTCTGAACATAGAATACGTGACGCTACTGAGATAGTTACAGTTGATTGGTGATTGTCTGTCCTCGTTGACAACAGGACATCTCGGCTGCACTCAGACTTTAAGTTGTCTGCGAGGAAACTCTGGTAAAAATGCCTTCTGGAAAATTTGTGAAACCACATAGATTCCTCCACTTTAAATCATGTTTTTCAAAAAGAGACTACAAGGGGATGAAGCTGCATGTCAGGTACAGTCCATGTAGTTGTTTGAGTAAAGACAATAACAGTGGAATCTGCTGTGGAAACTCTCATTAAAACGTCGTCTTGATGAAGTTAACTCACTCCCGGCTCGGAGCAGATCAATGAAAGTGAGATAACTCAAACCTGGTGCAACGATTCTGCTGCTGTAACAAACTATAATTAGCAGACGACTGTGCCACAGATCGCTGAGGTCACAACTTAACTACCTGTTAACAATCACAAGCCCTGGACACACTCAGCACAGTAATATCTAATAGTAGATAAATCTAACTTTGACTTATTCCTTCTCTTGCAGCTGCAGGAGGAACTGAGCTCCAGAGATCATCGAATGTCGGCTGGTTATTAAATATTTATAACCATTGTGGATGTGGATGTTAAAAAGTTTTGTTGAGATTTCATATTCAGGGGAGTATCTATTACCCTGTCACTTATAGCCGTGCATACATCAAGAGATCTATATGTGTCCCACACTAATTAGGTTAGTTTTCAACAGAAATAGCTTCTCTCCATGAGGCGCTCGCCCATGCAGCCCGGTGATGAGCTGTGATATTTGGAATTCGGCCCCTGTAGTTCATGAGCTGTGGATCTGAACGTCTAAACCCTGTGTGAGCTACAAGCTACGGTCAAATGAATTATGTTTTTCCAAAGCAGGAGAATTAAAAAGTTTAATTTCACACGTTACATGTCAAAGAAGTAAATGTAAAGTAGGTATAAGTAGCAGAGTTAGCCTAATTGTGTTATTTTAAATGACATCAATGTATAATATGATATGCAGAAACTATTGGATGTTGGTGAGATAACAATAAGAAGAAGAAGAATACATTTTATTTATAGAGCGCTTTTCAAAGTACTCAAAGACACTTTACAAGCGTTACAAATTAACATTAAAAAACCTACACACTATAAACATGGAGCACACAACATACATCACAGATTAAAAGCAAATGTTTATAGGGTGGCGCCAACTTAATGAATTGCTCGCGGTTTCATTTATCCCACAGCATTGTCAGTTAATAAACTCATTGAAAAAAATTGCAAATCATATATATACCATTGTTTCTTCTTCTTACAGTTTTTTTTTCAAGTCCTTGTTCCTTGTGGATTCAGGTTTTTGTATTATCTCAACCTTACTGAGTAAAATATCTTTAGATTAAAATATTGTGATTTGGCGCTATATAAATAAAACTGAATTATTTACTGCTATTTATTTTTCTACTATGAAGTTAATCCCATACATATATATAGCACATACATTGTTTTGCTCATATTTATATTCTATACCATGCCTGCCTATCTACTTTTATACGTATACTTTTACTTCAATAGCTCATACAAATGTTGCACTTGATTCAAGTACATTTTTCTACAAATAATAATTTCCATCTGTAGTGAATTTTATAGGTTTATATTATATAAATATGCTATGAATTATATATATATATATATATATAATGTATGGTCAAAATGCCGAAGAACTATACTTCTTATATTCACTTACTTATATTAGACACAATATTGTCGGACTTCCATTTAAGTTTTTATTCTATTTACATGTTTCTATATTTCCTTACAACTTATCATCGTATTCCTTACTAACAGTTTTTTTTGTTAACATTACAAATGTCTTATGCTATCTTAATATCATGTTGAAGTACAGACACCAACAACTTTAAAAGATGTAATCTGTATTTTTCCATTATCAGAATCCTTCAACATGAATCATACACAGTTTCATGAACTTAGTTTCAACCTATAACTAAACATTTTCTATAATCATGTAAGATATCTCCAGAGGGACCGACCTGTTCCCGGTGAGTCCGGCACCAGCTCCACGGGGCCGATCTGCCTCATCATGTAGGCCGTCTTCACCTCATGACAGCTGTCCGCCCCGGCTCCTCTGCAGCCGCTCTCCGGTACCAGCAGCAGGCTCAGTAGAATCACCCAGAGCGAGTCTGCGGGTTGTGAGGCTGCACGGAACATGGCGACATGTCAGAGAGGAGATGGAGAGTGTGGAGGCTTCAGTGTGAATTCATGTAAAGTCCCGGGGCACCGAGCAGACTGAGAGCAAACTTCATCTGCAGCCTGTGGAGTGTGTGTGAGGGGCCCACCCTCTCTCTCTCTCTCTCTCTCTCCCTCCCTCTCTCTCCCACTTCACTTCAATTTACATGCACACGCACATGCATGCAAAGTACTTTCTGTTTCTTAAATACAATAAATGCACATCTCTCATAACATTCATGAGTTAAAAAGTAGGTCCTAAGTAATGTGAGCGTATTTATTTTTAACTGCAGTTATAGATCTCTCGTTTTGAAGCAGCTGTTCCTGCAAATTAGCTCCATTAAACTTGACTGGTTGTTCTGAGTGAAGAGGAAAATCTGTGGGAAGGAAAGTTTGAAACATGGACGTCACCTGCTGGGCTTTCTGGGTAATTGTTATCAATTCAGCTTCCTGGTTGAACACAGGGCCAAATGTGTGGAGTTGGCAAGTGAAGCCACAATAAAACACATTATAAACAGTTTTATATATGGACAATCCCTCTCACCCCCTCCACAAAACACTGGACAAGCTAAGGAGCAGCTTCAGCCACAGATTCATTCAGCTGCTCTAAGGAACGATACAGGAAATCGTTCCTCCCAACCGCAATGAGACTGTACAACTCATCTACCTCTGTCAGAGCCACCATCACAGAACTGCACTAAATAAACCTGTCTCCTGCACTGTGTACTGTACAACACTCCACTTCATATACACTTACTTCACATCATATGTGATATGTGTTAATATAAACCATATTGATATTATATATCATTTTATACAATAATATTGTCTTTTGCACACTCTGTCTACAGATTCTTACACTCATAGTATAGTATATTATCTATTGTATAGTCAAATACTTATATTTATACCTCTACTATATATATCATATCATATTATATCATACTCTCTGTATATTCTTTGTATATATAAGTCTATATACACATATTTATACATGTGTACATGTTATTATTATTATTATATTTACTATTATGATATATACTGTTGCTGCCATTATTACTATATACTGCTATTATATTGGTATAATTACTATCATATATAAATATATATTATGTTATAATATATACTATATATATACTGTACTATTTTTATATACTGTCTAATAATAACATAAACATCATATCATCAGTACTATTACCATCATCTTGCCACTGCACCTTATCTACCTATTTATCTTGTGTTTCTGTTTTTATTCTTTCTACCTCAATATTTTTTATTTTATTCTATTGTATTGTATTTTATTGTATTCAAATATACCGGCTGCTATGACGACTTCTTTTCCCTTCGGGGATGAATAAAGTAATCTATCTATCTATCTATCTATCTATCTATCTATCTATCTATCTATCTATCTATCTATCTATCTATCTATCTATCTATCTATCTATCTATCTATCTATCTATCTATCTATCTATCTATCTATCTATCTATCTATATGCAGGGAGGTTGGATCTATTGTGACAGCTTTTTTCTCTAACATCAACTGGTGAAAGTCATTAATTCGTGCAGTAGTTAAAAGGGCATAAAGGTCATTATGCCAAAACACGTGATGACACCGAGGTGCTAATGGAAGTTAGTGGTGGCCACTAACACCTGCTAACAACTACTGGTAGTTGGAATCTTAAATTGGGCAGAAGACCCTTCAAACTTAAACAGGGTCTCCACCATGTTGTCCTATATTCTAAATGTCTCTTTGATTTGTGATGAGGTTCTGGATCATTAAAGCATCTGAGAACTTCAAAGGAAAAAGTTGATGAAGTGTGATCACCGTGTTTAACTTCTCTTCATTGTGTTTCCGTTATTTCAAATAAAAAAAGCTCTCACTTGGGAGATTATTGGATTTTAACCTTTTCACCTGTGGTGCTGCGGCCCCTTTAAATCCAATCTCCCGCGTCCCGGGCGAGGCGGAAACAGAAACCCTTCACTTCCTGTATTTAAGCGCGGGTAACAAAGAGCCTCACTTAGCATCCGAGCCTCCTCCTCAGCTCCTGTTCTTCTCGCACCTCCGTCTCTACCGTCGACCCGAGAAGATGCCGGAGGAAACCACCGCCAAGTCCAGCTCTGCGAGGTAAAGATCTGCCATGTCATGTTTACCCCCCCCAAGGTCCCTGAGACAAAAGGCTAGTTAGCCAGCTAGCTTAGTTTGTGTGCTAACACCGACGGCCCATTGTGTTTATTGTTTGTAACGCGGTGTTTACATCGTGCTAACGTGCTAGTCAGTCACTGAGTAGCATCATTACAACTGAACCGGGTTGTTTCTGCTAACGTAGCTAGCAAGCAAAGCTAACTCCAAGCTAGGTAGCTAACAGCTAGCACGAAGCTAACAACATAGCATCTTGGCTAACAGCTCCCGGACGTGAAGGTAGCGAGCGAAGAGTTAAACTGAGCTCAGTCTCCTGCGGTTCAGCTTCTTCTTCAGCTTCTTCTGGTGAATGTTCCTGTGATGTTCACGTCACTGTTGACTCAACTTGACTTTGAACTTTTCACAGCGCGGACGAGAAGCCATGTTCTTCATCATCTTCATCCGCTGCAGCTGCTGACAGGTGAGGATCAGTGCTCAGGCTCATCAGGCTCATTGCTTCTGTTTACTTTCCTTCAGGTTTGATACGTTTAAGTTGCCATAGCATCAAACTCGGTAAATTTTCAATTCACAATGTTAAAGAATGGAATTAAAAACTAACTACTTCACGTCCTATCCACCGTTTACCTCAGGACTGTGTTGTGTACTTGTGTTTACACCGGGAATCAGAAACGGCATTTCAATCCTGTCTGTCCTGTGCATGACAGATTTTTAAATAAAGTTAACTTTAAAAAGAACTGCTCCAATAAAGATACAAAATGAGATGACTGGCTGGAGTAAAAGTAAGTAAAAAATACAATTGTTTTAATGCAATTAGACGAAATTTGTCAAGTTTATTAAAACCTTTACAGTGAGAATAGTGGATGAGTTTTATTGTTTCCCCCCAATTAAAATCTCTATCCTAATTGTAATATGATCAACTTTAGTGGTTCCTTGCATTTAAAATCTGACATTTCAATGGGAGAAGTAACAGTTGACATCACGTCTTTATTTGTTTCCCCCTTTAGCTCTGTGGACGTCATGGACGAGGCCAAGAAGCTGATCGGCACCGGGAACAGACATCTGGTGATGGGAGATGTGGTTTCTGCGGTCAGTGTTTTCCAGGACGCCTGCGGCATGCTGTGAGTACCCGAGGTTAAAGAGGAGCCACAACAACTCAGCAGTGCAACTGTTAATATATTTATATATGGTGCCTTTTTTTTTTAAAGGATTCAGTAATTTTCTTGCTGTTTTTGAAGATGTCTGGGTCGGAGAGTTTCTATATCTGCTTTGATATCTTTGTTAAATGATCCAATTTACACAGAATCGTCAACTTGCTGGTTTCATTTGAACTAATTTCAATGTTAGGCTGATGCTTCTTAAAACTCCAACACTTCCTGCTCCATTAAATGCTTATGTGTTGTCTGTGTCAGAGCTGCGAAGTACGGAGACACTGCAGATGAGTGTGGCGAGGCCTTCTTCCTCTGTGGGAAGTCCCTGCTGGAGCTCGCCAGGTTGGTCTTGTTAACTTCAATGTCATTAAAATGTATTCATATTGTTGCAAAGTTTCTATTTAAGACTACTTTGCTATTGTAGATGCTAGAAATTTCAAAGTGCTCCCTGGATAATTAAACTAGGCTCAGAACTTATTGGACTTGACTCTTTTAATAATCTGGTGTTTGGTCAGGATGGAGAACAGTGTCCTTGGCAACGCCCTGGAGGGAGTCCCAGAGGAGTCTGAGGAAGAGGAGCAGCCCAGCAACTCAAACGTTGAGAGCGCCACCAATCTTGATGGTAAGAATTTTAAACATGTATTTCATTGAGGGTCAACTGATGCAACTGTCCAACTTGGGGTGTTGTACATGATCCATTAACTTTAATTCTGTAATTTGGTTACATTCTACCATTTTAAATACAGATTCCCATATATGGATAAAAGCTTGTGTCAAGTTTTGTATTAAAACAAGTTTATTGCAGAAAGGTCTCGGCTGTATTGTAACAACCAGCTAAAATCAAGCTAGTGTCTCTGTTTGGAAAACTTTATGTACATTTATATTTCTATATCTACAAAATGATTTCTTATGTGACACTGGTACAGAAAAAACTAGAGATGAGCTGCGAGTGCAGGTGTATGACGCAATGGCCGAGAAGGAAAAGACCGAGGCCGTTGACACTAATGTCAAAAAAGAGAATGGTGTGGAAAAGTCCCCGGTGAAAGCCGTGAATGGATCAGCGAGCGGAGACAAGCAGAGCTCTGTGAATGGAGTTGAGAAGACGAACGGTGTGGGAGAACATTCAAATGGGTCTCCTGGAAATGAACCTGTGGCTGAGAAAAAGGTGGAAACTGTTAAAGAGCAGAATGGAAAGGAGAAACCTGAGGATGAAGAGTCCAAGTCAGAGGCCGAACAGGATGAAGAGGAGGCAGAGGGCAGTAGATCTCTGGATACTGAGCACAAGTGGTGTGGATGGGGGTCGCACAAACTGGGTGTTTCTTGAAATTATGAACTCTTGGATAGTTATTACGAAAGGTGACGGGAACTGCAGTGACTTCGATTGTTGCGTTGGAGAAGTTTGTTTTTAGCTCTGTCTAAATATCCTATTGTATCAACAGATGATGATGACGAGGATGATGACGACGATGATGAGGGAGAGACAAATGGACAAGATAAAGTGAGTCTCCCTTAACAAGTCTCTGAGAATGGTTGAGAAATATTTGTTTATAACTTGCGCCTTTTTCAGGAAGAGGAAGAAGTTGGTAATTTGCAGTTGGCCTGGGAGATGCTGGAAGTGGCCAAATTCATCTATAAAAGGTGAGAACATTACTGAAGAATGGGAAACTAAGTGACACAGATCATGAGAAACAATCCCTACAAAGTCCAAACTTTAAATTGTAATTACGGCCTTGTTTAATGGAACAATGAGGTAAAATTTAATGTGTTGCTTCACCACAGGAAGGAGAGCAAAGATGAACAGCTGATGGCAGCTCAGACGTACCTGAAACTCGGAGAAGTCAGCGCTGAATCAGGTACGTTCCTGGAGAGACTTAACTTTCCACCTTTTCTACTGTACGTCTTCCCTTATTGAAAGAAAAAGCAAGTTGTTCTCCTGTGGCTTCCTGTATAGTCGTCAGCTGCTTTCAGACATGTACTGAAATCTCCTGAAATTATCCATCCTCTAGTTGACTCCAGATAATGCCCATGTGATCATTCAGAATCGTCCTCACAATTCCCTGTGATTGAGTTACTGCTACTGAACATGGTCTTGAATTGTTTATCGTTGAACAAGTATATTTAAATCCCCTTTTTACAATTACTACTAATATTGCAACTTGTTACTCGTGTAGCTCTACAAAATTTAAGTGTTTTGCGATCGCTTCCTCAGGCAACTACCCTCAGGCACTAGAAGACTTCGGGGAGTGTCTCACCCTGCAGCTGAAGCACTTGCCCTCCCACAGCCGCCTGCTGGCTGAGACCCACTACCACGTCGCCACCACACTGTGCTACATGGACCAGTACAGCCAGGCCATCCAGCACTACAACAGCTCCATTAAAGTCATCGAAGCTCGTCTGGGTAAGTTTATCTGTTTCATGTGTGTGGGAAAACTTGTTCTTGTGTTGGTAGATGTTTTCGAAGTTTAACAATCACAGCTTGATAGTTGCTGTTTGACTGCCAGCTGAATAGAATGTGGAACCTCACTAGTAATTTATCTGTGTGCAGCCATGTTGCAGACGGCGATCGACAAAGCGACGGGAGCAGATGTAGCAGCGGAAGAGAAGACCGAGATGGAGGAGCTGAAGCAGCTTCTGCCTGACATCAAGGAGAAGGTGGAGGACGCCAAGGAGAGCCAGAGAACAGTGAGCACTGCCTCCCAGGCCATCCAGCAGACACTAGTGAGTACACAGGCATTACAGGGGGGGTTGAACCACCTCAACATTGGTCTGTACTGTACAAACCACAACTTATGGTCGGGCTGCAAGATTCTGGAAGAAATGAGAATCACTTGGACTTGAGATCATGACTATTCAAGAGAAATGTTTAATGCATTTTCCTGCAAAAGTAAACTATTTTAATGCCGCTGATTCGGTCAATTAGAAATGATTCCTATTGGTTGTGTAGCCCTAACTGATTTGTTAGCATTTACTTTCCAGAGGAGAGAACTTGACTGTGGTATAAATGTGCAGAGTTGAATTCTTGTCTGAGTAACTTGAGTCATCTCTTTCAGGGCGGTGCCTCTACCTCAACCTCTTCAGCATTCTGTGAAAACGGCGGCCCTTCATCCTCCACAGCATTTCCCATAGCCAGCAAGGTAACTTCATCGCATGAATGACCAAAACGAAACAGATGTAAATCCACAAACCTCTAAAACCACATTTCTCTCCATTTTCAGATTCCAGTGAAATCAGCTGACGGCGCCTCATCCTCTAAAGTCTCAAACATCTCCCACCTCGTCAGGAAGAAGGTGAGACGCTCGTCTCCTGTTGCAGGTCCAAGTGAAGCTGACATGGAAAAATTAAAGTTGATCTCTCGTAATGTCCTGGAGATATAATCAAACCTGATCATCTGACTAATTGCGTGTGTGGGAGCAGGCTGTGGTCTTGGTGGCTTTCTGCAAATGCCTTCAGCTGTTGTGGCTTTTGTGTGACTTGTAGTGTAGTTGTGGCATGTGTGTCTGTGTTTGCATTGTGGTAGAGCCAGAGTTAATTCAAGATTTTCTTATGGGCCGACTTGTGTTGCATGATTTTTTTCAACTTTATGATCTTGACGTATCTAGTGCTTGTAACGCATGCAGGTTTCAGCTTCTCTGTAAATGTCGACCTGGAAGGTGTGTTTGTGTTCAGAAGCCTTCAGTCTCTCTTCCTCCTCCCCATGTCTGGTTTTGTTTCTACACAGAGGAAACCAGAGGAGGAGAGCCCAGTAAAGGACACTGACGCTAAGCAAGCGAAACAGGAAGCCACAGTTAATGGCAGCGCCGACTCTAGTGCCAGCAACGGCAAAGGAGTCAAGGAGGGAAAATCACAGGAGGCGAGTGAAGGGCTTGTGTCTTTACGTTCTGATGTATGTGTCCAACAGAAGACTTTGGATTATCGAGGAGACAAGAAACATGCAGGAGTTACGAGCTGCTTTAGGTCTCTGGTGGAGCTTCTATCACAGAAGCTTGAGTCTGTGAAAGATGATCAGTTGTTCTTCTTGGAGGAAAGTTTCCTCTCAGCACGTTTGGAGGAATCCTGTCTTTTGGTGCTTTAACTCAGAGCACCTCTTACCACATGTGTAGCATCAGCTGCAACCGTCTCTAGACAAATTCTCTTTGCATTGAGTCACTTCTCTGCATCCCTTCTGCTAAGGGGAACCAGCAAACATCCCATAAAGATTAGACCGGATTTTGTTTTGGTTCCTGCTGTTGTACTAAATGTTGTCTCTCTCTCTTCCTGTAGCCTGCCAACAAGTCGTCCTCTGTCCAGTCTTCAGCGTGACGGCCCGAGTCTCTGTCCCGATCCTGAGAACCAGCACAGCATGCCGGTCCTGCCCCCCCCCCCCCCCCACCTTCAGCATTTTGTTTCTGTAAATAAGAACATTTTCATAGATTTGTCTGTCCGGTTTTGTATACTTGTAGTAAAAAATGAAATAAAGAATTTGCAAATGTAAGTTTGTTTCACAGCATTTTATTTAATGAAGTTGTAACTAGAAAGACTTGAGGTTCACTTTCTGTTACTGTTGCTCTGATAGTCTGGTGCCATCACTGTTGGCAAAGTTAAATGTGTTTGTCACTAAAGTGAACCTTTGGTTTATGGTGTTGAGGCTGGAGGCCAAAATCTTATCAAGATAAAATATTTCATCAGTCAATAATTAACGTTAACTTTGAAGACAACTTTTTGCTCCTGAGTGAAGGTTGTCGTTTTAACTGTAAAACATTTTACAAATCTGAGGTCAACATCAAAACCACCTTGGTGTGCTTGAACCAGCATTCACTTTATATTTTTAACTTCTATTATGTTTCTATCGATGAAAATCAAACGACTTCGCCTAAATGGACTATCCACAATTTGCTTCGATCGTCAGCACTCTGTTTCTATGATGGTAAATTTCACGACGCATTTTGCACTGGTTGGATAAATCCTGACATTGGAAGTCATCACTGGATGCGATGAGCTGGTGGTGGACATGGTCACTTCCTAATGCAGTTATTTCATATAGAAAATAATCTTTTGCAGCAGAAAACCCCCCACAAATGAGGCATTTTTTCTAAATGTAGTTTATTTTCTCACTGGACTTTTAAATGATTACCTTTCTTGTAAATCTGTCCTGTGATTTAAAGTAAATATCTGTCAGAAGCAGAGGAGGAGAGGACCAGTAATCAGTTTGATCCTGAGTGTCATGCTGTCTCTGTTAACTCTGACTGGCTCCATCTGTGGGTGGAGGGTTTGTGTGATGGGTCGATGTCAGCGGGGAGCAGAGCTGATTCACCTCTGTGGGCCGTGGAGCTGAAACTGACGGAGCTGCTTGTCCAGTCGCGTGGAGAGAGGACACCTGAATGGACGTGAACAAGAGCCCATTAAGAGAAAAATCATCCTCTCAAACATGCTTCCAATTCAAGAGAATCCAAGGCTGTTCATAAAGACAATAATAATGAATTCCCTTTGTTAACCTACTACAGCCTGATATCTGTAGTGCCTGGTGCTGGCAGGGTCCGGCTTCACGAGGGTCTGCATGTCCTCGTCTCGGCTGTTTACCAAACGTACACACAGCTCCATGTTCCCCACCTTAATAAAAAAAATAACACACAGTCAGGGCTTTAATAAACTTCTAAAACATAAACATCTTAAATGATAATTGCAGCTGCTCCAGACTGCAAACCTTGTAACTCTTCATACCTGGTTTATTGTGTTGAGCTGGGCGATGCTGAGTGAAGGTTTAACAGGCAGACAGCGCACTGGCATCCTCCAGTGGCCACTACAGAGCTACAGAGACAATAACACAGTACAACATTACGACTAGACTGAATATGTGCTCGGTTATAGACGTCAACTAGACGTAGTTAAAATGTTCTCATGAGTGAAAACAGCACATGAAGGTGCATCATAGGTGATCATCTCACACCACTTGATTTAGTTTAGATGAAATGATTATACAATCAACATCTTAATATGTTCATAGCTCCATCATCTGAGTTCGGGCCTCACTCCTTTTACTCAACCACAGACAAACACACACATAACATACGTATCAAACAAGACACAACAGTCCATTTAAAATGACTAAATCCTGATTTTTTATATGGATCTGCACCAACTTGAACAGAGTTTCATCAAAGTGCATGAACTACTCCCTGAGAAATCAATGAAAATGTTGAAAAACTCAATGTTGTAGAGGGTTGGAAGAAAAAGTTCCAGAATCTGTACCAACATTTAATGGTTTCTCCTGTGGTTCACACCCCGTTCATGGAAATTGGTTCAGTAGTTTTTGTGTAATCTTGCTTTCAAACAAATCAACGGACAGGAAGGAAAAAACAACCTCCCAGGTGGAGATAGGTTTTTAATATTTGATATCATTCTCAACCCCTTTCAGTGGTAAATCAACATGTCACTGACGGAGCACATGAACCTGGTTGTGTTGATCGAAGAGTTCCAGTCGTGTCCAGCCGGAGGGCGACTGTCTGAACACCTCCTGGTTGTGGACATCCAGATCTCCGGCTGCCTGCACCTCCAGCACCAGGCAGAGGGACGCTGACGGCTGGATCCTGCAGAGGGGAAATGCATACGTGTCACCTGGACTCAGGAGGATGCTGCACCAGATCTGTCTTTATTCTCTATTGTGACAGCATCATTTTTTGGGGGAGAATGACGTTTTTGCTACCAGAAAACAGAGCTCTTTGTTAGTTTATGTGTTTTAGCAGTTGCCCCAAGGGAAAGTGAGTTTCTTTCTGATTAAAGCAGAGTTTGTGTGCCTTTCTGCTTTGAACTTTGCAGATGAGAATCCACACAGCTCCTACCTGGGAACGGGCTGTTTCACTGACAGAAGAGCGTAGTTCCCAGGGGCGAGGCTGTGGGTGTACGGTGAAGATAACCCCGGCAGACACTGGACAGGGGGCAGTGGAGTCGGGGGTCCCACCTCCACACCCTCAGAGTAGAGAGCGGCCACCAGGCGCAGTGTTTTCTGAGAGGCATCGACTCCAAGAGCCAGGTCAAAGAAAACCACAAAACCAGCTCTGAATAAACAGAGGAAGTCGTATAAAGAAAGTTTACTCAGACATGTAAATGGCCTGTTGGATGTACAGTGTGTGTATGTGTAAGTAAACTGACGCAGGGTCGTAGGGAGCTGGACCCAGAGAGTCCAGTGGGTCCATCACGTGTCTGCCTGACGTAGAGGAGAAGGATCTCGTCTGGAGCTGATGGAAAGATGGAGGTTTTTATTTAACTGTGACAAGCAAACACTGAAAATAATTTGTGAAAGTTTGACCTAAAGTCTGTACCAGAGGAAAAGGTGCTTGGGTGTGGGTCTTGGTTTGGAGTGGAACCAGAGGAGGAGGTTGTCTGCAGGACCAGGAAGCTTCTCCACCTCTCTCCACCTCCGCTTGTAAACTCTGCTGGAGCTTCTCCCTCTGGATCAACCAATGCTCAGTCCTCACTGCTGCTGCACAACACACAACAGTCCCCTCAGGCTCCCACATCTAACTTCACTCAAACCAGACGGCACACAATCATAAATATCAGTCTCTTAATCACACCTAGTTCAAGTTCCAGCTCTGAAATATCAATGACAATGTTGGAAAACGCTGAATTTGATATGTGTGGATTTGAGTTAAAATCCTCAACAACTACTGGATGGATTATCTTTGTGTTTGGTGCAGAAATCCATGCTTCCTTTAAAGTCTCCCATGGTAATATTGTGCTTAAGTAACCGCATGAATATTTCAACAATTAAAAATCGAATAAGCTCTTTAGAAACATGTTTATCAGAAGGACTTGAACCTTCGTGGTCATGTTTTCTCTCTCTGTCCAGCTGCATCCTGAGGATCTCCTCCTCCAGCCTCTGGTTCTCCTGATCCAGAGCCAGCAGCTCCCAGCTCGGACCCGGCTGACGAGGCCTCACCTCTGGATTCAAGGAGAACAGTGATGAAGCCTAAAGGTAATTTACCCTCAGTCTTAAATCTGCAGCTTTTATAAGAATCATATGTGTTGTGAGTCATCGCTCTCGTCAGTCTTACTTCTGCTCCTGTCCTCCGCTGCTGCTGTGTGATTCTCCTCCAGATTTTGGGCTTCTGCTTGCAGGTCGGTCATCTGCGCCACGACGGCTGGATCCGACCCACCTGACTGCAGGTAAGTCTGTCGCAGGGCTCTGCAGTGGAGACATGGTTCACCCTCAGGTAACCAGGCAGCTGAACCAATACTTATTCACATGTAAACAGCTTTATGTCTTTTACAGACAACCAGAGGAAGAAAACAAAGGAACAGGGTGAAAATCGACTTTGTTTCTATGTTTTTCCTTCCAGCTGTGATCTTTTTAAAAATAAATTCCTCAGGATGAATGCAGGCGAATACTTTATCTGTGCAGAGAGCGGCCCATCCGCAGAGGCAATGAGCTTGTAGTTGTCAGGATGCATCTTTGGATTCTCGGCTGGATCTGGCTGATCAGCAGGTCGCACACTAAGAAGAAGAAGAAAACAGAAAACACAGCGGATCATCTAAACTGAATCATATCGAGACGTCTCTGCAAAGTCTCCCAGCCAGAATCCACCCGACAGTACGAGGATTATTTTGATTCCCCCCACAAACCTTGCGATGAGGAACTACCCGGGCATAATGAAATACATAATTGATGCTGTGAGTCATAGAGCAGTCAGGAAAGAAATCATATTTCAGAGAATATTGGTCTGAAGAGCGCTGCAGGAGCAGACAACTCACCAGAACAACACATTAACAAAACATGTTACCTTCACCAGAGAGGTTTTGTTTTCACCCCTGTCTGTTTGTCTTTCTTTAAGGCAAGTTTAGACAAAAAATCCTTGTCTTATTTAAAATTGATAGAGGGATGTTTAATGAGTCTATGAAGAAGACATTACTTTAAGCTGCAGATAGATTTCAGGGGGCAGATCTAGGAATTTATAATATTTAAAATATGAGAGAATTGTCATTGATTTCTGAGAGAATAATTTATTGATCCTGGTTAGAGAAGTCAGGTGTGTTCAGGGGAGTTATATCTATGAGTGTTTCAAATTTGGTGAAGCTTGGGTATATTAAAGGGATTGTTGGGCTACTATAGATTTACTCTAATATTAACCGTAGTTACTACTTGCCTAGCCTTAACCTTAACCTCCATTATTTTAAACTAACCTTTAAACATGTCTTCACCTTAACATTTAATGAATGAATAAATCTATGTTATGAAGACTTGATTTTTCTCTCAACAATTAATATAAGTCGCCATAATGTGACTGTGCAAACATATTTCAGGTCTCCACAACACGTAAAACCTGGAACACACACACACACACACACACACACACACACACACACACACACACACACACACACACACACACACACACACACACACACTTACTGTAGTGCATGGAGATGTCGAGCGAGTTCTTGCAGTGTCTCCTGGTTCCTCTCCTCCTGCTCCCTCAGCTCCATCAGCAGATTGTCCAGCTGACTCGAGCGGCTCTGCTCACTCAGGACAGAGACCTGATGGGCCCGCTCTGACACACACAACCAGGAACACACAAACACACACACACACACACCCACACACACACACACACACACACACACACACACACACACACACACACACACACACACACACACATACCATCTCAGAGCAATCCCTGACATTTGCATCATCTGACATTTTGCGCTGAGAAGTTCTCAGCAGGAGAACATACGAAGCCCACTACAAGAGAAAGATTAGATGGCAACCACCCCCCCATCGCCTCCCCTTCCTTTATTTTTATTTCTTTTAAATTTTATTTACCTATTTACTGATTTATTTTATTAATTTATTAATTTATTTTAATTTAATTTTAATTTTCCTCTTTCTTTCTTTTCTCTGCTTTGTCTTGCAGCACTGATGTATGCAATTGTATTGTAATAATCTAATATTCCTATATACATATATATATATATATATATATATACATTCTAAAGTGTCTCTATTGTATGTACTTCTGCTGCATGGGGTAGGCGGGCCTGGGGTGGGTGGGTCTTATTGCGGGTAGGGGTATATCCATCAGATTTGTGATTATAACTGTATAATTGTATTGATTACCCAAAGAAAACCAATAAAAAGTGTTAAACAGAAGTTCTCAGCAGGAAATTTCGCACCGAGGCAGAATCAGATGTGTGTCCTTCACGTCCTCCACCACTCGTCCCTCACCGTCTCTCTGCTGCTCCAGCTGCCGGTTGTGAGCGTGGATCAGAGCCACTTGGCGCTGGTGGAGCGTCGCCATCTCCCTCATCTCCTTCAGCCCCTCGGTGTGACCCAGATGACGTGGGCTCGGCTGAGGGCCGTGTTTAAAAATGGATAGATTTATATCACAGCATCGCTTCTTAAAGATGTCACACGATGGGGCAGAAAAGATTGATTTCTCCTTTCACCCTGAGCGGCGTTAAAATGTTCTTGTTTCTTTGACGTCTACCTGAGTGACCTGTGAGTCATTCTTACACCACAGGCGGATGACTGGCTCTATTATTAAAGAACTTTTACATTATAGAGGACATGTGGGCACTTATCCGTCCCTGACATATACCTTGACAAGTGCACATCACACATCACACAAGCTGGAAAGTACAGTGCAAGGGGAAGAGGAAAAAGGATGTGGAGGGAGAACGAGAAAACCATTGAGTCCAGTATCCACCTCAGAGCTTCCTGACCAGTTTGGGATATTTTCCTCGATGGACATCCTCAGCCTGTGAAACTGAGAAATAGAAGAGAGAAATCATGTATTTTGATATTAATGTAAAACTAAAAGAAATAGAAATACTTTCACTAGTGCCCTGCTCTTCCTGGTCTTCCCTGACACGATCATATCCAAACATGAATTATTAATCAAAGACCTCTAGATGCCCACCGTGTTTGGAGAAATGACGTCAAAAATGGATTTTATTATAAATACATAAACACCAAAATGTTGCCCTGACACCTGGATCCCTGTGGGAACGTGAATCAGCTTGATGTTTGCAACGCAGCACAGACAAATGGACTGCATCTGAAAATACCTCTTGCATAATAAAAAGGTTTGATGGATGGAAATGCTCGGTGTTTTTCATGGTGCAGAAATGGTCGGTTTTACCTCGTCAGTTAGATTCCGCAGAGCAGCAGCGTCCGTCTGAGCGCTCGCCCGTTTGTCTTCTGCTCTTGACTCCAGCTCGGCCTCAGCACGGCTCCTCGTGATGGGGATTCTCCTTTGAATCCTCGTCTACAGATGCAAAAGTTGTGTTTCGACCAAAAAGTAACTGGAGCTTATGGTCACATGAGCTTTTTTCAAGGACTAAAAGATTCCTGTGCAGAGTTTTTCATGAGGAGATGTAGAAAGTGGATTTTCATATTCTTGTTCACACTCATTTCATTCTCTCCTTACTTTCTCCTACCAGAACCAGTTTCTCTATCACTATGGTAAGAAGTTCTCCCACAACAACAGTACATATATTCATGGTGAGTTTACAACTTCATATTTTAAAACCTCTCACAAATAAAGGGTTGTGTGCATCTATTGTGAGACTCATACGATTCCTTTGTATTTCTATATGTAATATGTGTTAACATAAACCATGTTGATATTATATATCATTTTATACAATAATATTGTCTTTTGCACACTCTGTCTACATATTCTTACACTCATAGTATATTATATTATCTATTGTATAGTCAAATACTTATAGTTATACCTCTACTATATATCATATTATATCATACTCTTTGTATATTCTTTGTATATATAAGTCTATATACACATATGTATACATGTGTACATGTTATTATTATTATTATATTTACTATTATTATTATATATACTGTTGCTGCCATTATTACTATATACTGCTATTATATTGGTATAATTACTATCATATATAAATATATATTATGTTATATTATATACTATATAAACTGTACTATTTTTATATACTGTCTAACAATAACATTACCATCATATCATCAGTACTATTACCATCATCTTGCCACTGCACCTTATCTACCTATTTATCTTGTGTTTCTGTTTTTATTCTTTCTACCTCAATATTTTTTATTTTATTCTATTGTATTTAATTTTATTGTATTCAAATATACCGGCTGCTATGACGACTTCATTTCCCTTCAGGGATGAATAAAGTAATCTATCTATCTATCTATTTATCTATCTATCTAATTCTGTGCAGATATTTGATCTCTTCTCCTCAGATCAGCTGTTTGTTTCTTACCTGAACAGGATCAGGAGCTCTGGTCTGTTTAGCATCCACACCTCCACCTCCGCTCTCTCTCTCCGCCCCCCCACCGATGCAAAACATCGCTGTGTGTTTCTCCAGCAGCCTGGTGGAGCGGAACACCATGTGACAGGCTCGGCAGATCAACGTCTTCTCCATCCGATGACCTCTGGTTACCTCCAGGTAGGACTGATCACCTCCTGATCCCCATAAACTGAAATACAGTAGGAATAACTCACTTCAAAGTGTTTCACCAAAGCAAGATTAAGTTCTTAATCTCATTGTCGTGAACTTCACAGACGTCGGTTCATTTAAATCCTGTAAACAGGTTTGGTTTGACAACCGAGTCGTTGTCCTTTGTGTTTGTTGGCCGCTGTCACCATGGAGTGACCTCACTGTCAGGGTGTGGCTTTCACCCCTGACAACTTTATTAACAATACCAATGCATCTAGGAAACAGCTTGGATACGGAGAGTAAACAGAGAATCACTCCACAACAACGTAGAATTATGTGAACTGTATGATTTGTGTTTTTGCTTACTACACTTCCTGTTCTATTCATCTAGTTGTTGTCATATTAAATAGTCTGTATAAATCCATTTGGAACAAAAAGTCATGTTTACAGACTGAATTCATCTGTTTGTGATGTTTTTTGTTGTAAGTTTATATCAATATTATTGACTCATAATGTTCCAGACACAGATGGTTGTACACCTCGTTTTCTAAGCTTGTTAATGGAGGTTTTAATCATGTCTGAGTGAGTTGAAATAGAAAAACAGAGGAACAAAATGTGCCATTAGATTCATAATTTTTGCATGATAAAAATAGTGATAAAATGGAAAGGAAGTCATGTGATGCCAGGGTTGTGATACCATCAGTCCCTGGTTTTCAGTTTAGAGAGACTCCAGTCAGTATTGGCCAACCGATCAATCAATCTAATCTTATTTGTTTAGCCTATATTCTGAGATCATAATTTGCCTCATAGTGCAACTTCCTCTGTCCTTAACCTTCTACCAGAGGAAATGCAGAAATCTCAGGGAGAGTCAGTATTTGTCGTAAATGTTATATCTCAACCTAAACACTTGAAAACTTGACTTAAGTTAAGTGGGTGTTGATCTTATCCGGCGGCTGTGGCTCAGGAGGTGAAGCGGGCCGTTCACAAACCAGAGGGTCAGAAGTTCGATGTCCTCCAGTCGGCTTTGTCCTTGGACAACACATTGAACTGTTAATGGCCCCGGACTTTCCCCTCGGTGTGTGAATGTGTGATGGAAAAGTGATGCGTAAAGAAGCTCTGTACGACTGTGTGTGTGTGAACTGGTGAATGCGACTTGTTAAGTGCTTTGAGTGGTTGTTAAGAAGAGAAAAGTGCAAGATGAATGCAATGACTTTGCCCTTTTGATTCCTGAGTGAGTTCTCAAAGCAAAGTATTGAACTAGAATGACACAGTAGATCTCAAACCTCCACCAAGGCCCAAAATAAACAAGCTGCACCACATTACACTGACTCATAGATGTCAGTCTCTTCAACATCCCTGATTGTTTTTATCAAGATCCATGAATTGTTTCCTGGGAATTTCGTGACACAAATTCCATCCAAAAATGTAATGAGTTCTTTGCCGGTTCATTCCCCATTAGTCCACCAAGTTCTGGGGAAATCGATTTGGTAGTTTTCACGTAATCTTGCACACAAACTAAACAACGAAAGTTTTTTTATGTTAAGCTGAGCAAAACCATTTTTCCTGTGAATTCTAGTTTTGGTAACGAGAGCTCGGACAGAATCCAGCGTTTATCATTTTAGCACTTTTCACATTTGCTTTTACCTGAGTACAGTTTCCAGTTGATGCCGTTGCTTCTGTTTTTTATTATTTATAACAGGAAAGCAATTCTTACAGCTATTTGGATTAACTCTTTTTCTTCTGCTCATTTGAATATTTATAACATGGCTGTTTCCTTTTTTTTTTGTTAAAGCTCAGAGTGCCTGAAGTTTTCTCACCTGCAGTGAACATGTTGAGAGTCTGACTGCAGCTGCAACAGAGAGGGCCTCGACCAAAGTCACTCTGCAAACTCAAAACAACAAACACAACATAATCCGACCTTCATGTGAGAAATACAACAAAACTCACTTAAAGACGAATGAACATCATCCAACATCATTTCACCAGGTTTTGTGGTAATGTGTTGAGAAGTTTTTGCTTAAAACTGTTTACAAACAAACAAATAGTCATGGGCGGCAACATCAACTTCCTGGTGGAGCTGATAATCTGTGGGTCTGCTCAATCGCTAATTTGTGAGGTGTCATACAGTCCCTACAAATATGAAGAGATCTTTGAAACCATATCTACACTTAACTTCATAATTTAAATCATTTAGTGGCTTTTTTATGTCTAAGGAGGCAGAGGCTGGGATTTATGAGGTTTCAGGTATTTAAGCTCTGTTGGTTTTTACCATAGAACCGTATGATGAGGCTGGTGATGTTAAACATGTTGGTTGTGTGAACTCGTCCTTTAACTCCGTGTGCTGCACAAACAGCAACAATCCAGTCTGCTCTGAAACAGCCTCAAAAACACTGAGACAGAGAACCGCTGCTGCTGCTGAGGACTGAAATATTCAACATCCATCCACACCTCTGATGGAGGGAGAGAGAGAGGGAGTGAGGGAAAGACAAGGGAGAGCGAGAGAGAGGGAGGGAGGGAGGACGGGAGGGAGTGAGAGAGACCGAGAGAAGGGGGGGGAAGAGAGAGAGAAGGAGGAAAGGGAGGGAGAAGAGAGAGAAGGAGGTAGAGAGTGAGAGAGGGAGGGAGGAAGGGAGTGAGAGAGACTGAGAGAAGGGTGAGAGAAAGAGAGAGAGAAGGAGGAAAGGGAGGGAGACGGGGGAGAAGGAGGGAGAGAGTGAGAGAAAGAAAGAAAGAGGGAGGGAGGGAGGCAGAGAGTGAGAGAGAAAGGGAGAGTGGGGCAGAGAGAGAGAGACGGGGGAGATGGGGAGGGAGTAGGAGAAAGAGGAAGATGGTAAGACAGAGAGAGAGAGAGAGAGAGAGACAGAGAAAGAGAGAGAGAGTTGAGAACTTGAACTCTCTCTTTCTCTCCCCCACATCCCTCCCTTCTCTGCAACGCACTCACACATGCCCGTTTGTTGCTTAGCAACTGTAAAATAAAGCAGCAGGCTCTGAAGTCAGTGAGAGACAGAGAGAGAGGGAAAGAGAGAGAGAGAGAGAGAGAGAGAGAGAGAGAGAGAGCAAGAGACAGAGAGAGAGAGAGAGGGAGAGAGAACAAGTGCTGCAATCCGGTGCCTTGTGTGTGGTTCTGTTCATCATCCCACCACAGCTCTCTCTCTCCTCTCTGTTCCCATCTGTGGATCTGAGAGGAACTTGTGACTTCTGGTTCCTCTGTCGCTTCCGACCAATCAGCGGCGGCGAGGAGGACGGGCCCAGCGGTTGCCTAGGTTACCTGGCGTGATTGACGTGCAGCCTCCTGCAGCGGAGAGGGAGCTCGGCGGCGGCGGCGGTGGTCTGTCACTGATGCTCCAGCTTCACCCCGAGGAGACTGAGGAGAAACCTGGATACGAGAGGAGAAGAGGGATGCTGGTGATTTAGAAGTCCTTCGCTCTCCTCCTCCTCCTCCTCCTCATCCTCCTCCTCCTCCTGAAGATGAAAACTGGAGCGCTGGAGGAAGCCGGCTGACGGGAGAGAGAGAGAGAGAGAGAGAGAGAGAGAGAGAGAGAGAGAGAGAGAGAGAGAGAGAGAGAGAGAGAGAGAGAGAGAGGAAAGGAAGGATTCCTGAAGAAGAAGAGAGGGGATCTGCTGGTAAGAGACTTTTCTGTGTTTGTCCTGGCTTCACTCACTTGTCCGTTAATGGAATCATGTCTCTGGGCTGTGTCCTGTGTGTGAGTGGGTGAGACTGGGGAGGAAGACGGATCCTCTGCATGCTGCGTGGCTGTGGGAGCTGTTACTGTATGAAACCTACATTCCCCTGGACGCCTGTTTTACAGTATGCAAAATGGGTTTAGCTGAGTCAAGAGCGGCCGGATCCACATACATCCATCTGTCTGTCTGTCTGTAGGAGGCAGAGGGATTGAGATGTGGATCAGTCATCTCAGGGCTACAGTTACAGCTGAGGCCAGGATATCTGGGCTTGTCTACTGTATCTGCATAGGAGGAGGAGTATTAATTACATAACGCTCCATCCATACTCCTGAATCAGGGCTGTGCAGCATCCCACTGTCCCACTGGTCCAGAAAAACCAGTGTAACCTACAAAGACGTGTGGTTTCCAGTGGGATGGTCTCAACTCACAGGGGAGAAACTCATCCGTTGCATTGATCCAGATCTCTGGAGCACTTCACTCCTGTGTGGACAGACGTGTGAATTAACAAGTGGCCAAGACATATTTCTGGTCCCTCGTGTCTCGTTACTTTTTGGGAACGTCATTAAAAAGAGATGATGCGACACAGGTCCTGCATTAAGGTCCGAGTAGAGCTGAGGGCTTGGTGCCACCCAGGATTCCCTCAGAACCTCCATTAGTAACCTGAGGTCAGACGACAGCCGGGCTCCTCGGGCCCTCAGGACTCTGCTCCCGCACCATGGGGGGTCTTCCCAGGCTTTTTCTGCTCGGCTTCTCCCCCCCCCGTCAAGGGTCCTCGTAGCCCCACCACCCACAGACACACTTTTAAAACTGTGGGGAAACTTTCAGCTTTTCCTTCCATAGCAGAATCTTGTTGGTTTTTGTTGGAATCGGCTGGACGATAAAGCAAAGTTAGCACATTTTATATTGTTTGTTGAAATCTACTTCACAAAGTCGTCTGAAAAGAACAAATGTTCAAATGAAAATCCAAACGTTAGCCTGCTCTTGCTAGCTCTTCCAGGATTACCAAACTCTAAATAATAGCTTTAAATCAGAAGGAGATAAGGAGAACAAAATGTCCTATTTGAGTTTGGCTCGTGACCTTAGATCTTGTTGTCAGATATAAGATACAAATACAAACTTATAGATTTATAATGGAAGCGTCTTTTCATGCTTTCTTGAGTTTATACATTTTACAAGATAAAGTTATTTTCTGCCATGTCATGCAATTCGGTGGAAAGATGTAGAACTCAACACATCTTGGTGCAGATCTGGATCAGCGAGAAGATCCAGGATTTTGCTTTCCAGCTTCTCTATCATTGCGATAAAGAGTCTTTTTCAACATTTGCATTGATTTCTCAGAGAATAATTTATGGATCTTGATGAAATAATGTTTGGTTCTCTGCTGAGTGTCATTCTGGTTTTAAAAATGCTTTATAGAGGTCGTCCACATCTGGAGCTGACTCTTACAAGGATCTTTTACTTCCTCTGCCGGTTACCACATCCTCGTCCTCGGGACATTTTTACATTAACTGACTCATAAAAGCTCAGATTCATCTTGTTAATTGGAACAAAAACCCATTTACATGGCAGCCGCACAGGTTTTTTAATTCATCGGAGGCTATAACAGGAGGGTTTGTGACTACAGGTGTAATATCTTATATCCACACAGAGAATTTAGATCCTCCCTGCAGGTATAAATCAAAAACACCAATCTGTCACCTAAAGGCTGTGACGGGGGGGCCACGGGCAGGTTTTCCTGTTTGCTGGCAGAGAGAGTTTATCAGACGTTTCTCAGCAGCAGCTCCAGTTGGAGGTGTTCGGGTCTCCAGGGCTGCTGCCTGCCTGCGTAGGAGGGAACATCTCATCTTCACAGCTGCGTTTGTTGCAGATGCAAAGACACAAAGCTTCAGGAGTCGTTTCTGCTTCATCAGATGGCGGAGCAGTGGCAGGGCGGAGGAGAGGGGGAAAGGTGAGGGGGACCAAACAAGGCCAGGAGCCAGATCTGATCCCCATCACACGTGCATGGCCTCCACCCTGAACCTCAGATTCACAGCTTCCTCCAGACAAGTGTAATGTTACATCAGCTGTTCTGTGAGTACAGGCTGAGCACTGGTTGTCCTTAGAGGTCAAGATTGGACTGAAATCAATCAGGTTCCAGCAAAGTCTTCAGTCTACAGTCTTTATACAAAGTCTACAGTCCTTATATACAGTCTCGCTCTTTATACACAGTATTTATACAGTCTACAGTCCCTATATACAGTCTACAGTCTTTATATACAGTCTACAATATGAATACACAGTCTTTATACAGTCTACAGTCCTCTTATACAGACTAAACTCAGACTAAGTACAGATGAAATATCTCCTAAGTGCTCTGGTTTCTGAAACTGTGTGTACTGTATGTCTTTGTGTGTGTGTGTGTGTGTGTGTGTGTATGTGTGTGTCTGTGTGACACTGTATATTTGTGTGTGTGTGTGTGTGTCTGTACAGTTACTGTATGGTTGCATCATTCTCAGTAGGATTATGAAACAGTGAGAAATTAGAGGAAAGAGCGTGAGACAAAGGAGAGAGAGAGAGAGAGAGAAAAGGACGAGAGACACAAACCTTTGACAGATTTTGCGACGTATTAACGGCAACACAATACAAGACGTTAAATTCACGTCTCACAAATCAAGAACAATTAAGGAATTCTCCGTCTGTCGTCGAGAGCGACTCAGTCCGATGATGAGCTTTGAATTGTTTCCGTTATTGACCCGCGTGTAAGCACGTTAATCTGCGATCAGCTAACAACAGCCCATAATCAATGAGTGTGATTGTCCTGCAGCTTCAGATAACTGGTGCGTTCGATGACTGTGTCTGTGAGAAGGAAACGATTCATACAAAGGGCTGATCATGAGGATCAGTGTGTTTTTAATGCTATGACATGTTTGGCTCAGGCTTTACAGAGACAAATGCTTTTCAATATAATTATAATATTGAATAGTAATGAAACTTACATATGTAAAACTAGAGTAGAACTGAATAGAATATTGTGAATAGAATATTTCTCCCAAGGCCCGACCGTCCACGTTAATTCAAACAAGCTTTAAAGATGAGGCTTAAAGTCATATGAATCCATCCACACATATACTATACATTTATATACAGTTATAACTTAGTAGAGTTCATGAAAACATTTAAATTCACTGGATCTGACATTGCACACACTCGTAAATAGCAATCCTCCTAAATATGCCGGATTTTATTGTTTCCTGGGAAATTGGTGAAAATGTCAAAAACACCATATCTTACAATCCAATCTTGGACTCCGCCCTTTTGCTCAGATCCACTCGAAAAGTTTCCAGTATATCCATCGAGTTCTTGTGTAGTCCCGCTGATAAACAAAGGGGTGAAAACATAACCTCCCTCCCATCCATTATAGGCTCCCTCAAATATGTTGGTGTATGAGCAAATTTCATGTTAATTCTTCACCACCACCACCATCATTTGTGGGCCCAGTTGCATAAATTGAATAAGAAATCAACTATAACTGTATGACTTATGGATTGATGCACAACAGCACAAATGATTAGACATTTTTTAAATAAAGACACATCAAGCAAAAACACATAAACAATAAAACAATACACACAACAATTAGTAAAATTTGATTATTCGTCTAACTAGAACCAGCTGATGGTTTGTTATGTAGAGTTGTGAGTTTATATCCTGATCTTCTGCAGTTTGCATGTTGTTCCAGGTTCCAGTTAATTCTCTTAAATCTGTCCTCGCTCTCAGCACCGGTTGATTCTTCGTTGTACGGCTGACGAAGCGTTCGCCTGTTTTTCATGCAGCTGATTCGTGTTGTGATTAATTTACTGAATTGTGCTCCAGGGCGAACATAACAAAAACAGACCCTGGAACAAAGGGCTGTTGTGTTTGTGGCCTTTCTTTGTTAATATCAAGTGTCGCAACAAACAAAACACAAGTCCACCCACAAACACTTCTTCACTTCAAAATCTGATAAAAGAAGAAAATGTTAAATATCCTGTAAAGAGAAATGTTGCTGTTGAACTGCAGCACATTTTTAGATTTACATATGCTTTTTTATCATCAAGTGCCATTAATCATTCTTCGGAAAAATAGAAAGTGGAAAGAAATATCTTAACCAAAATTAAATGGGTTCTTTCTTGACACATCTCACAAACTTCCACCAAGTTTTGTGGAATCCTGCTTTCAAACATACAAAGCAACATCTAAACAAACAGACGCGTTTGAAACACAATTTCCTTGGTATTAAATACAATAAAATAATCATATTTTAAGATAGAAGGAACATATGATCAAAATAGATAAAACAATAAAAAAGTCATAATGAAAAGAAATAATCGCATTTAGACGAGTGATGTCATACTTATGAGCAAGAGTTAAGTAATAATAAAAAAAGCTATATTCTAGTCTATTGGTGGAAGAAAAGAAAAAAGTAATTTTTTCCTCCTTCTCTCCTCCTCTCCTCTCTCCCTCTCTCCTCTCTCCTCTATCCTCTCTCCTCTCTCCTCTATCCTCTCTCCTCTTTCCTCTTTCCTCTCTCCTCTCCTCTCTCCTCTCTCCTCTCTCCTCTCCTCCTCTCTCCTCTCTCCTCTCTCCTCTCTCGTTTCTCCTCTCTCCTCTCTCCTCTCTCCTCTCTCCCTCTCTCCTCTCTCCTCTCCTCTCTCCTCTCTCTCTCTCCTCTCTCCCCTCTCCTGTCCTCATCCTCTCTTTACCTCTTCCTCTCTCCTCTCTCTCTCTCTCTATCTCTCCTCTCTCCTCTCTCCTCTCTCCTCTCTCATCTCTCCTCTCCTCTCTCCTCTCTCCTCTCTCCTCTCTCCTCTCTCCTCTCTCCTCTCTCCTCTCTCTCTCTCTCTCTCTCTCTCTCTCTCTCCTCTTTCCTCTTTCCTCTCTTCTCTCTCCTCTCTCCTCTCTCCTCTCTCCTTTCTCCTCTCTCCTCTCCTGTCCTCATCCTCTCTTTTCCTCTCCTGATCCTCTCTTCTCCTCTCCTCTCTCCTCCTCACCTCATCCTCTTCTCTCTCTTCCTATGATTAGCTGCAGCGCTGTAGGTTACCATAGCACCCGGGAGAGAAAAGTCAACCCACACAGAGTCTCCTGCATGCCTACCACTCATTCTCTTCCTCTGTCTCTCTATCTCTCTCTCTATCTCACTCTCTCGTTCTCATCTGCCATTGTGTCTTTCTACTCTCTCTCTCTCTATCTACCTCATCTCTCTCTCCGTCCCTCCGGTTGATGACAGCCCGACGCCATTATCAGTTGCTTTTTTTTAATATGATTTACCTCTCATGGTTGTACATCTCTGTTCACCTGCATGTGTGTGTTTGTGTGTTTGTGTGGATCTCTCTATGTGTGTACGTGTGTGTGTTTGTGTGTGTGTGTGTGTGTGTGTTTGCAGGGTTGTGCACATAGATGCACCGTTATGAATATTCAGAGATGATATATCTGCCCAACATGACAACTCAGCTTCACTGTCCGCCCACATGCACAGAATGCCCATGGACACACGCACACTAACACACACACACACACACACACACACACACACACACACACACACACACACACACACACACACACACACACACAGATCCACAGGGGGGAGTGGGCTCCGGTTGAGGCCCCTCAAACTCCTGTTACCACCGATGTGTGCGGCGTCTTCTCTCTTCTGTGTTTGTTTGTTTTTCTCTTTGAACCAAAGTGTCGGTAATTACTTGTGTTTGAATGCGAACACAACGCTCGTTTGAAGTGTGTCATTGTTGGTGAGTTTGTGCTCGTGTGCCTTATTTAGAGAGAGAGAGAGGACGAGTGAGTCACCAGAGGAGCCTTATCCCAACTATTAGCCAATGAGACGGAGTGTTTTGGGTTTGCCGGCGATCGACAGTCTGTGGTTATAATAATGAGGAAACGACGATTTACATGGACAACAAATGGTTTATTCAAACAATGAATTTGTCTTTGAGAAACACTTCCCTTCCTCACCTCCTTCCTACTCCATGAGAAAAATAGCAATGGGTTTTGTTGGCTGCCTTCTCAAGTGTTCCTGCAACTCTACACATTTACCCACTATGCTTCGCTCTAGGACACATGGCGATGACAGTGCAATTGCAAATCTTGAAGAAGAAATTCAGACCAAACCATGGACAGGGGTGCAAAGATGGCGTTTTATTTTCCTCAGAAACTTGTCATTAAGTAGTTCTGTGAATGTTACATTTTTAGGACTTTATTCCACGACACAAGTTTATTTTGGGTTTGTGGGAATCTTTGTTTCTTACAGTGGCTGAGAGAGTTGCAAGCATTGCAAACTGAGAAAACCACTTCATCACTTTGACCACACATGCTCTTCGGGGGGGGGGGGACACAAGGTAAAATGGGAGGAGAGCCGTCTGCTCTGGCACCGCAGCCACTTGTAGTTCCCAGTGATCCTTCACAGGACCATCTGCTGTCTGCTCCATTCACTGTTTACTGTCTAAATAATCAATGTGGTCTGATGATCAGCAGGATGCTTCACCATGCTGCTCGGAATTAGCCAAACTCGGTCAGTCCTGGGAAACCCCCCCAACCTCCCCTCCTCCCCCGAAACTAGTCATCGTCTAAAACACCGATTACATAAGTAGTATTTCAACATAACACGGTTTTAAAGGACACAACCAACAACAGGATGATTGTAGTTGAGTTTTCACCTGAATCTAAAGTTTCCTTCAAGGGTCAAAGAGTTGGTAACAGTGTGTGTGTGTGTGTGTGTGTGTGTGTGTGTGTGTGTGTGTGTGTGTGTGTGTGTGTGTGTGTGTGTGTGTGTGTGTGTGTGTGTGTGTGTGTGTGTGTGTGTGTTCCTGTACATGCAGCAGGTGGAGCCCTGGTTCCAGTGTTGGATGTTAAATGTATAGATGCATCTGTAGTGTTGTTGTGTTACCGTCAATCCTTCAAATGATTCCAATCTGAAAATAGACCCACAACACAATCCTCTCTGTAGAAGTGACAACATTATATCAATGAAAGTGACTTCGACAGTTACACCGTTGAAGTCACTTTCATTGATTACAAGACAACTTTTCATTATTACGAGAAAAAATGTAGTGAATTTTCCTAATTAACCAACAAAATAATAATTATTCCAGAATTGAAAGCATTGATAATAGAATGAGACGGTGACAGTGGATTGAACGCTGTTGTATGACAGATGGATATGGATTTAATACACAGATACATCTCCTCTGTTCCCTGCTCGGCTCATTAGTTTCCATGGCAGCAGCGTGTTGCTGAGCTGGTCGTCAGGCTGCCCACTCAACCTGCACACACACACACACACACACACACACACACACAAACTCACACTCATTCACTCACAGATTGACTCATACACCGACACATATGCAGTACAGTTGCACTAACACACAACATTAATGACATGTTACATATAGATACACACAGGAAACGCACACAGAGCAACACTCCTACAAGTGTTCGGATGCTTCGATGTCATCCTCATTGTAACTCCCATCTTCTGTTCCCTTTCTGAGCTCTTGGTGTGTGTTCGTGTGTTTGTGTGTGTTTGTGTGTCGTCCGACAACAGGCCTCATCTTGCATCTCTAGGACGAGTCACTGATCAGATGCTTGCGGACGCGATGTCCCCGACACAGACACGACCGGGCGCCAACACATGCACACCAGTGTGTGTTTGATTCTCACAAGGGTGGAGGAAGAGAAACACACTCACACACACAACTCGCTGCTGTGGTGTGTAAAGGCGAGAGCCCACTCAGAGCGCTGCGGAGACAAAGACAGAAACAGAAATACCAAAGTAGGTTAGAGCAGAGCATTCTGGGATGGCAGGATACCCCCTGGGCTTCCGCAAGAGGCTCTCTCTCTTTCTCCCTCTCGCAGCTTCCAGCTCCGACTCTTTTCTTTCTTTTCACTTTTTTCCCGGCGTGTTTCTCTTCCTGCTCTATTTCCCTCATTCTCTTCACTGATTCCATCTCTCTCTCTCTCTCTCTCTCTCTCTCTCTCTCTCTCTCTCTCTCTCTCTCTCTCTCTCTCTCTCTCTCTCTCTCTCTCTCTCTCTCTCTCTCTCTCTCTCTCTCTCTCTCCTGGCCTGTTTTTCCTCTTTATCTATTTAAATAATGCTTGATTTCCTATGTGTGAGTAAGAGAGAGACAAAGTGAGAAAAAGGAGTTAATCCTTCTCACATAGATGAAGAGTTAAAATCGGTGTTACACTTTAATCGGTGCAACATCAGAAGATTGATTGGATCACGTTCACGCGGCTGCGTTTTAAGAGTTTCTTAAACTTTACCCACGTACTTATTTACTCCGTCCGTCACGACACGGCGCTGAGACAACAAGGAGGTGATGTTCTCATCTGTTTGTTTGTTTGCAGGATGACTCATACGCTACAGGAGTGGAGGGATGGGTTGGGGTCGGGGAAGAAACAGAGTGTTTTTCAAAATTGTATTTGATTTCTCGGAGCGTAACTTATTGAAAAGAAATCAGGTATATTTAGGGGACTGAGTTCCGATCTCTGAGATTTAAATGCTGCGTCATGAGGGGACTTTTAAGTTTCGGGTACCTTTATCAGCTTCACATCCAGTTTTAAGTGTCGTTTTTCTTCCTCACCGAAGAAATAGCTTTGAAAGTTAATTTATAAATGTGAGTGGTCTATCACATCCACACAGAACTGACGTGCATCGACTAGCAACCATCCTCACTCACATTCACACCCATCAGGCACTCTTACATTTCCTCATCTGCATGTGTTCGGACTGTGGGCGGAAGCTGGTATAGCCAGAGGAAACCAACACAGGAGCTGGGAGAACATGCAAACTCTACACATTGAGATCCAGGTTAATCTCAGATACCTCTAAATTTAACCTGGTTTAACTTTTTAGTGAATTTTCAACAATCTAAAGTCTTCACATGGATCCTCAGAAGCAGCTTTACTCTTTGTAATGTACTGTTTATTGGGTAAAATAGTTTAAAACATACATTTCAATCTTTATATTAATACAAGTGAGGTATGAAATAACCCAATTTTGTAACCTTTATTTTAACATCTACTTTATTCTTTCATTTGCCATCTCCTCTTCGAGTTCACTCAGTCCTTTCCACTCGTCTGCCCACTCACCGACTCCCTCCCACCCTCCCTCCCACCCTCCCTCCCACCCTCCTTCATATCCCACCCCCCCCTCATATCCCACCCCTTCATTTCTGCATCATATTCATCAGAAAACATATCTAAAACATAAACACCAATCATGTTTTGCACATTTGAGCGTTTCACGAGGAAACCGTGACTTTGGAAACGCAGACCTCATCTGTGTTTGTATCAGATTTCTCTTTTCACTCATGCATGTGAGCATTGAGTATTTTTGCCATGCGTCATTAGGTGAGCAATATCTGGAAACCCCTCTCTGTCATGCTCTTCCTCCTGTGACCTTAATCTATTTTTAATCTACATATTCCCAGAGTCACTCAGGTTTGTTGATTTGTTTTATTTTTAAACATTTGTACGTCACAAAAGATGCTTTTTGAATACGGGTTGTATGAACCTGTCATTTCCCGCTGACGCACAATCTCAGGAATAAAGACGAATTGTAACTTTTGTTTCTCTCTCGTAATCATCCACTGATTCGTGCATTCATTCAGTTCTGATTCGCTCGGTTAATTCCATTCATCCGCTCCTTTCTGCTTCTCCTTCCGTCCTTGTTTCACTCAGCATATTGTGGGGAGGAAGATGAAGGAGATGAAAACAGAGTGACAGACAGAGGAAGGAGAGATGGATGGAGCAGGGGGAGGAAAAGCTCGCTGGCTGGCAGCTCTCTCAGAAAATCGAGTGTGTAGATGGAGAGTCGCTGGCTCGATCCCCAGTGCCCGGCTCGCTGTGCCCACTACAACGCTCTGAATCACAATCAAACTCCTGAGGGACTTTTCCTTTCCCCCTCGCTGAAGGAGGCTTGATTATTAAAAAACCCATTAATAAACAATACTTTTCTTACTGAATGTAAAGAAACAAATATCTAATGGCTCAGACTTTTTTGCAGTGTAAAACCTTGTCCAGTTGGATTTTTGATGATGTTTCTTGGGGAAGTTTTGTTTTTAATGTTGTTCTTACTTTAAAACCTCACATGCCCGACGATAAAGTTTTCCTAGTATCTAAAAAAGAAGCCAAAATAGCCAAGTTACGAACGTCGACCAATCACGAGTCAGCCTCAGCTGTCAATCATGATGTTTCTCACCATTTTTGATGGCATCGTAAAAATGAGCATGTGAACAAATATCAGAAGGATAAGAACAACATAAAATGACAGTAAAAATCTTTGAGAAAAATGTATTCGACATCGTTTGGTCCATATATTAACATGGAGGAGATGGGATTTATGACCTATATTGCAGCCAGCCACCAGAGGGCAATAAAGACACTTGGACTATGCTTTTGAGCAGCCATTATGTTAATAAATTAATATACACCCACTAGTGTTTCTTAGAAAGGCAAGAAGAAGAGAGAGATGAGGAGAGGAGTGTAAAGATATAAGAGAAAGAAGATGTAAAGAGGAGATGAAGGGAATGATAGAGACAAAGAGAGACGGAATCAAAGGATGTATGGAACCAATGTGCGTTTCACCGCCTTGGGCGACACTCTCTGTGCATCCTTCCTCACGTGGCTTCTGCCCTCCCTCCTCCTCTTCCTCCCTTTCTTCTTTGTCACTCCCCCCCTCTCCTCCCTCCCACCCTAAGACAGAAGCATGCAGATAAAAGGACGTTTGGATTGTTCTCCTCTCGGTGTCTCCCACCTTCACCATCTCGTCACCCCAGTAATGCACGAGCACAATGCATGTGGCTTTTTGCACATGTAGGCCTAACAAGTGTGTGTGTGTCTGTGTGTGTGTGTGTGTGTGTGTGTGCGTCTTCCTCTGTGTGAGCGTCCCAGAAAAGTCGGACCTCGGGGAGTTGTGCTCCAGTTTCACTCCTTTATTAATTCACCCTTCGCTCCGGCTCCGTGTGCCAGGATGGACGGGCTGGAGAGCGAGGACAAACAGATGGAAGTGAAGGAGTTCAAGGGAGAGTCGAGACAGACAGTAAACACTCAGCTCCGCAATTTCTCTTTCGCAGAAATCTTTATCTGCCCAATGAACTTTTTTGGTTATCTCATAAGAAATCCACTTTCATCGCCCTTCGAATCCTCGAGAAGTTGCGGCTGTTCCTCCAACAGGAGGCACTGGTTGGTTTTTTCGTGACAGATAAGAACAGGGTGAAGCAGCCTGTGGGCGGGCGGGGGGGAGACAGTGTTCAGAAGGGATGGAGAGAGGAACTGAGGCGAGGAGCATTTCCTTCTGTTCACTCTCTGCTTCACTCTTCGGTCCATGAGGAGAGATACGCGAATAATTATTTATTGATCGTGAGGGAAACCGCAGAGATTGTTCAAGATGCCATCTTTGATTTAACCTCGTGAACGGGTGAAACATTCAGGTTTAAAGGCTTCTAGCCCGTCCGCTGTCTCTGGGGATCACAGTTTCATGAGATAGTTTCTTCTCATTGTGTGGGATGCTGTACATCCCGTTTCATTGTAGTCACCGTTCCTTTCCCAAGCTTTAACTAGAATTGCAGAGCTTTATGTTACGTTTCTCAGCTGCACATCGGTGCCACTTACAGGTCCTATAGTTCAATAACATACAGTGGCCCAAAAAGTATATCCCTATGAAACCACATTTAAATGCACTTTTTTTCCATCAAGATTCACACAAAATTCACAGAGGATTCAAACCTTTAAAAAAATATCCCAGAACCGAAAATATTTGGGGTTCTTTCCATTTCGTTGTAATCCGTTTTTTGCCGTAATCTTGCTAACTAACAATCAAAGGCAGATGAAGGAGGTAAAACTCGCCTCTATACAAACTGTTCAGCACTAAATGGAAGACAGACACAGTTAGCGACTCAATAGCAAACACAGAGAAGCATTTATCTCCTAAAGAGCCAGATCTGCCACAAACGAGGTGGTGGAGATCCAAATCAGAGCTAAAAGAGAATAGATTTACATGTAATTCTGTGGACAAGTAACTGTTTGCCAGCATCTTTCTCCTTTTTCATGACATATCATTGTAATCACAAATAGTTTCCACTGCCCCCATGTGGAGAAAAAATTCCTAAAATGTTCAAGAATTAATGTATAAATAAATTAGAAAAACGTGTTATTTGCACGTCATGTGTCTCTGTTTTTAACAGACCCATGCTCCTGTAGTTCACGTCATCAATAAGGCGTTTAAGTTTTCCTATACGGTGCCGGCAGTCACGTGTGAGAGATTTCCAGGGATTAGGATTTAATGCTTTTTTATCCCAAGTGTCTCCAGCATGAGTTTAAAAGTTTTAGTTGGAAGTTTAAAGCTCACGGACCACAACCTTCTAAAGCAACAACACAATGCAATGACAAATAATGACAAAACCCCCCGGAGAAACCACGAAAGGGAGAGATTATACACGATGCAATCCTATACCGGCGAGCTGCTTTATGTCGAAATGCTAAGAATGACTGACAAGCATGGAATTACACAGCAGAGAGGAGCGGCTATACGGTTCCCTTCAGATTAAGCAGAGAATATGCTGCCTCTATATAATAGTGTATATTTATATACACTATTACGTCTGTGTACGAGCTGGTATCTAGGCTAACACTGTCTCTAATCATAATCAGAAATTCGACACAGGCCTTTGTCTCCGTAACGAACCTCACAATGACTCACCAAGCGTTGCCATGGTGACGAGCATCCCCAGCATATTATTGGATGTCATTTAGATGAGTTGGACAAACAAACACATGCATGTGGCTGCCGCTGTTTGTCCCATTGTTGGTTCTTGCTTAGCGAGCGGGTCGTCCGCTAACAGGAAGGTCGGCGGTTTGATCCCAGTCCACCAATATCCCAACCCTGAAGTTTTGATATTGTAAAAATATATATGGCAACAAATAGCAGAAAACACTGTTGTGATTATTCAGTTATTCAAAGTGGAAGTGCTCGTCCATAAATGGGTGGAGTTTACATCAACTGTATTTATTATAGTTTGTTCAGATGGATTTCAAATGCAGAAAGCCTCTGATTTGCAGGGATCACTGTCAGAGATACACCTCTGTGCACCAGGCTGAGCACTGATGAAAGGAGTCACATGATGCAGGAGCAGGAAGTCGTCAGTATTTATAACACGTTGATTCACTCTTTACTGAAAACTGCTGTCGTCGAGACATAACAGTCACTTTGTTGTCACACTGATGTGACAAAGCATCAACAAGGCATCGTTACACTGTTTTATGCACGTTTTAACTCAATTCTGTTAAAAGAAAACTGAGACAAGTGGATTTTATTGTAGGTGACAAGGGAAAAGGGTTTGGTATCAGCACAAAGGTTTTCTTTATGTTTGTAGATAAGTAACTTATTGTAGTTATCAGCATGAAGAGAACGCTGGGGAAAAGAGTGAATATAAATAATGAAAATTTATGCATTTATACCATGATAACAAAAGTGAGATCTACCTGTATTCAAATTAAAAAAATATTATATTATAGAATTAATATTATTATGTATAATTACTGTAGTTGTGTTGTTGTCATTAAAGAGAATTGCCGTGGCTGCAAAATGTTGTAAATTCCACTTTGCCATCCACTGATATTACAGAAATATTAGATTTAAGGTTTTCTTGAACTTTTGCTGCCGGTCACTGAGTAAAACACAAAACTGGAAAAACACCAAAAGAAATACACAAAATGAAGAAGTTGTGCCAAGAGGCTGACGAATCTTTGAGTGTGTCTTTCAACTCGGAATGACACAAACACTCAAGAGCTTATGGTGAAAAGGGCCGGCGCAGCGTTCTGCCTATTGTACAGCACCCCTCACCTCTGGAAAATGTCTCAAGTTTTCTGGACATTTTTCAAAGTTCATGTCAGAAAACAGCTCCTAAACCGTCCATCCACTAAGAAACCTGTTCTTCTGTCTGCTCACACAGGAACTCTATATGACCACGAAATAAAACGGTTCCATCAAGACGACTGCTGCTGACGGCTTGACGATCAACTCACCGGGCAGGAACATGTTCAGCAGAGCGTGGTGTTACCCATAAGGCCTTGCAAAGGGCCCAGTGGGCGGGGGGGTTCCAAGGAGAGATGAACCTGACTAACCACAGGCCGTGCCCCGGGGATATAAGCTCCACCCATCACTGATCTCCAGGGCGACTGACCGCAGGACCACCGCCTCCTACACCGGCATCCGAATCCTCATTGGCCCACAGCACAGGTAGGAAACGAGGAGGCGTGGTTAGTCGCCATCAGTGAGGAGGAGAGGAGAGGGGAGGAGGAGAGGGAGGATGGAGGAGGAGAGGGAGGATGGAGGAGGAGAGGCAGGATGGAGGTGGAGATGCAGGATGGAGGAGGAGAGATGAGGAGGAGAGGGAGGATGGAGGAGGAGAGGGGAGGAGGAGAGGGAGGATCGAGGAGGAGAGATGAGAAGGAGAGATGAGGAGGAGAGGGAGGATGGACCAGGAGAGATGAGGAAGAGAGGGAGGATGGAGGAGGAGAGATGAGGAGGAGAGGGAGGATGGAGGAGGAGAGATGATGAGGAGAGGAAGGATAGAGGAGGAGAGGGGAGGAGGAGAGGGAGGATGGAGGAGGAGAGATGAGGAGGAGAAGGAGGAGAGATGAGGAGGAGAGGGAGGATGGAGGAGGAGAGATGAGGAAGAGAGGGAGGATGGAGGAGGAGAGATGAGGAGGAGAGGTGAGGAGGAGAGGGAGGATGGAGGAGGAGAGTTGAGGAGGAAGGAGAGGATGGAGGAGGAGAGGGAGGATTGAGGAGGAGAGGGGAGGAGGAGAGGGAGGATGGAGGAGGAGAGATGAGGAGGAGAGGTGAGGAGGAGAGGGAGGATGGACTAGGAGAGATGAGGAAGAGAGGGAGGATGGAGGAGGAGAGATGAGGAGGAGAGGGAGGATGGAGGAGGAGAGATGATGAGGAGAGGAAGGATAGAGGAGGAGAGGGGAGGAGGAGAGGGAGGATGGAGGAGGAGAGATGAGGAGGAGAAGGAGGAGAGATGAGGAGGAGAGGGAGGATGGAGGAGGAGAGATGAGGAAGAGAGGGAGGATGGAGGAGGAGAGATGAGGAGGAGAGGTGAGGAGGAGAGGGAGGATGGAGGAGGAGAGTTGAGGAGGAAGGAGAGGATGGAGGAGGAGAGGGAGGATTGAGGAGGAGAGGGGAGGAGGAGAGGGAGGATGGAGGAGGAGAGATGAGGAGGAGAGGTGAGGAGGAGAGGGAGGATGGACTAGGAGAGATGAGGAAGAGAGGGAGGATGGAGGAGGAGAGATGAGGAGGAGAGGGAGGATGGAGGAGGAGAGATGATGAGGAGAGGAAGGATAGAGGAGGAGAGGGGAGGAGGAGAGGGAGGATGGAGGAGGAGAGATGAGGAGGAGAAGGAGGAGAGATGAGGAGGAGAGGGAGGATGGAGGAGGAGAGATGAGGAAGAGAGGGAGGATGGAGGAGGAGAGACGAGGAGGAGAGACGAGGAGGAGAGGGAGGATGGAGGAGGAGGGGAGGGGAGGAGGAGAGGGAGGATGGAGGAGGAGAGTGTGAGTTAGGGTCGAAGATGATAATGTCAACAACGGCAGTTTGACATTAATATTAGATGCAGAGGAAAGAGGATGAAATGGGAGGAAGAGTTCCACTCGGACACATGAAAAGTGAAAAAAACAGTCGTGTGCAGAATTAAATGTCAAGTCCGGTTTTGAAAAAGGTCAGAGGTGAAGGAACAAGCTTTGTCTCATCCGAGGCTCGTCTGCACTCGCTCTGCATGTAGATGCAAAGCTCTGCAGAGAGATGGTTCTTCACATTCAGTTCAGAGGAGGTTCTAACCCGTCTCCTAACAACGATAACATTTGTTTTTTAAATGTCATCGACACGTTTCTCATCAACTTTAAACTTCCTCCAGGGACTTGAGGTTGTTCTCTCAGGTTATAGTTGGTGTCTTTCTCATATGAGGCAGATATTAACTGATCAATTCTAAATATTTCACCTCCTACTCAAACTCATTCTTCTAAATTTTTTTGGTCTTTTCTGTGCGATGAAACATTTAACGTCTTTTGTGATCACATTTTTCCTTTTGCATCTTGTTTTTCTGACATTAACGTTCATTTGAAAAAAAGCAATACAAAAGTTATTCTTATCTATTCGACAGTTAATATGTTTTTTTTCTCCCCGTATATTATTTTCCGATTCTCGGTTACGCCTACGTTCATAAACGTATTCTCTCCCAGTTTGTTGTCGACACATCTCGTACGTTTCTAATCAACCTATCTTTGTCGGTTATTCTCTCATTTGTTTTGTTGTACAGACACATGCAGGGATTTTATTAATCCAGCCCTTGGCTTTATTATTAGTCTGTGAATGTGTTTGTCTTGAAAGCTAGGTGATTTACTGCAGTGTGATATTGTGGCTATGTTTGCCTATCACCAATTTGTATTTCCACCTCAGCTATATTAATAATTAATGAATGGGATGAATACACAGAGTTCAAGGGTCTTTACACATCAGCGACAACACGAGTAAATGACAGGAAATGGGACATTCTTCTAAAATGACACCGACAACATCTTCACATCAAATGCCATCATGCAAATTAAAGTTTCCTAAAAGAATTCTCTAAGAAAACCCCGGAGTCAGCATCACGCGATAATGATCTGCTGCTGATTCTGCTGAAGTGAAGCAGGAGAAAGGGATGAATGTGTGGTGCATACGGAGGAGCAGGCGAGGACGTGGGGGGGGGGGGGTTTGTTGGTGCAGGAGCTACAGCTGCACCATGACCGCTGCCTGACCCACTTCAGTGTCCGGGAGACAGCGTGAGCAGCGGCTGGTGTGAGGCTGGAGCTGCACTCGAGGAGACAGAGGAGCTCTTTCAGGAGCCGATGGACCCTGAGCACTGTTGAGCCCGAGGTAAAAACTATGTGTTGACCCGCTGGTTGGAGAAATACATCCCATAACGCTCGGTTCACTGATGTGCTGAGCGATGAGGCAGCGGGAGCAACTTTGAATTAGGTGACTTTGTAGTTTCTGGTTTTTGTCTGAAATCACCATCCTTCCTCGCTCATTCACTTTGAATGGAAACTCTGCATTTCATTTAATATAGGCAGCAAATTCACACTTTCTGTAATTATCATAATTTTGCATAATCACTGAGAGATGTGGACTCGAAACAATCATTTTTACAGATCTATAAAATGTGGAGGATTGTCCTGTGGGATTCTCTCAGACTGTGCTTAATGTAGTTCATAGACATAACTGGCCTAATTTTTAAAGGCAGTATATAGTGGAATTTTGACGTTCAGACAGTAAATGTAGTAAAAAAAATATAAAATATTAACCCAGGTTTAAAGGAAATGAGATGTGTTTTTGTGTACATGGAAAAGTAAAAGGTTCTTTAACTCGATTTTGCTTTGGGAAACAGAGATATGTAAAAAACGAGATGAACAAAATCACGATAAATAAATAATAACTGCACTGAGAGGTCGAAGACTGAGATTCAGTAAAAACAGAAGTTAAGAAAGGTTCTCGAAGTTTTTGAACTTGAATACATTTTCAACTTTGAATTCAACATTGCTGGACACATACAGTGTGTGTGTGTGTGTGTGTGTGTATGTGTGTGTGTACCCATCATAACATAATCTTTGAAGATAGTGGTATGATGTAAGTTGTGGTTGAGTTTAGTTATGGTTAAGATCATGGATACGGTTTTGGACAATAAATGGAAGTCAACGCAAAGTCCTATCAAGTATAATGGCACAAACTTTGAGTGTTTATTTGTGTATTTTTGTGTGGTTGTGTATTAAGTGTAGCAGCCTCATTGTATTCCCTCTCTCTTCACTTCTCTCTCTCTCTCTCTCGCACTCTCTCTCTGTCTATCTGCTGTTGCCATGGAGACCGGTCCTACTCGTCCCCGTATCCTCGTTCGCTGAGTCAGGGAAAAGGAGGGAGCAGTGTGAGTGGGGGTGTCCTATCAGAATCACTAGGTGGCATCTCAGACCCGTCTACCAAGCTGCAGCGAGTCACACTATCAGTGATTCCTCTCTTCTCCGGCCACGTCAGCTCCCACGTGGGCTCGGTCCAGGCAATTTGAAGAGATTTGAAGATAAAAAAGAAATCGTGAAACCTCCAAGAAACATAAACTCTCCGGAGAAATGTACATTTCAAACTGAAAAAGTTGAACGAGGTCACAAACAGTCCAGCGTTTCCTCACCTCATACATTATTCTCTTTATTACCTTTTCTTTTAACCTCATTATTTACAATTTAGATTCTCTGTCTGACGCTCTGGTCCTTTCACGTCATGCAATGCCAAAGAACATCCAATTAAAGGAGCAGTTCAGAGAAAGTGTTTTGGAAAATGCATTTATTTGTTACTTTAGAGTCAGATGTCATTATGACGTCACTGCTGAGTTTCCAGGTTTGCTAACATCATGCTCAAACAGAGGCTGATGCTCAGAGCTGTGTTCACCGGGTCTCATCCCACGCTCTCTCTCTCTCTCTCTCTCTCTCTCTCTCTCTCTCTCTCTCTCTCTCTCTTTCTCTCTCTCTCTCTCTCTGGAGACGATGCTCACGAGCGTCGAGATTAAACCTTTTTTTAATCAAGAAATCGTGACACTGCATTCAACCAAATTGATATCTGCACCGGGGGATGAAGCACAAATGGAAGGTGACAGGAGTTGCTCGGCTTAATTTTCAAATCTGGCTGTAACTGTGTCCCCTGCCTCCGTGTCTTCATATTTCACCACCACCTCCCGGCTCCAGCTCTGTATTTACACATGGAGATTAGAGTGGTTACTGGATACATTAGATTCAGACGGATGCTCTGTGTGTGCATGGCCGCGTGTCGGCAGCTGGCAGGGAGACAGTTGATGACGAGTTCGGAGCTGGAGTAATACACTTTATGAAGCACTGAAACTGTTATTTGTGTTCATTTATTGTAGATGGATGAGGTGACATTTTAAAGAGTTCTGCACATTTTTACATTTTAATATTCAAGTTAAGTGTATTTAAAACTTTTTAAAAGAAAAAAGTATCAGTCCTGGCACCGTTGAGGTCCCTGGTCCTGATAGGACAAAAAAATCAAATGGTACCTCATCTGAGTCCTGGCTACTGCTACATCTAAAACAAACAATTGAAACCTCTCACATGATTTCAACTGTTTGCATCACATGCAGCAGAACGTAAAGTTAAGTTTGTACAGACCCTAGGCCAAGGAGAGTAACTAAAGTTGCCAAAGTAAACTCTGCTCACTGATATCACTGTATTCCAACCAGCCGGGAGGAATCAGCTGTATCTGCAGGCTATGCTATAATTGGCCACAGTGCTGGTTTTTGTTTATGTTGCCACAAAAAAGACAAATACACAAGCGTACAACCACCTCGCCTCATGGGAGCGATGTTATTCTCAGCCCCCCCATAGACCCAGTGGGGGGGGGACTCACCGACATGGCTTAGCTGTAATTAACACAATACAAAGGGTGGAATGTTCTCTGGGTGTCTGAGATTCTCCTGCATACATTAAAAAAAAAACATTAATATGAAACTTGCTATTTTGAGATTTGTGAAGCAGTGAGCGGGGGGTGCAGGGGTATGATTGCAAAGTTAGTATTTTTGGAGAGGAGTCTTTAAATAGTTCCTCTGTGAGTGGCGTTCGCTGTAACAACTCTTTTGTGATTGCGTTCAGCTGCTCACAGAGGAAGTCGGCGGAGCGGCAGTGAACAGTTGTGCAGATCCATAGTAGTTGGTAGTAATTGCAAATGAATCCCGCGGGACTGACGCTTCAGCCCGAGCAGAACCCAACGCAGTAAATGGCTTTTGTGTGCGGCTCCTGTGTGATTCACTCCTGGGGCCAAATTACAGGGACATCCGAATGAGAAAAATCCCATTTTAATCCACTTAACAAAGCAATTTAGGGTTTTTAATTCCGAGACAGAGACGTCTGTTGTCAATCAAGCTGTCATGTCAGAATTTTGCAAATCCCCCTCGAACTGCAGCAGAGATGTGAGAGAACTTGGGAATGAGTCATGATTGACACACGGGTTGTAGACGGACTGGATGGAATGTACAGTTCGAGGCTGGAACCTGCTTCTCTGGACCTCACATGGGAGCTGAATGATATGATATCATTATTTTGTTGTGCAGAATATCGCTTCTAGACTCTTTCCGCTCTTCCACATGTTACGGATGCCAGCAGGCAACACAAATCTACATGGAGGAGAGTGAACATGAATGTAATTCTGAACAGGGGGACTTGTAGGGGCTACGTCTATCGCATGGATTCGGTTTCGGTATATTAATTTTAACACAGTACAAGATGGTGAATATTCCTTCTACGTTTGAAAGTATCTTCCACACGAGTTGGACACTGATGAGTTGCCAACCGCTCTAGGATGTTAGGAACACATCATCAGTTATGTACCTCAGCATCATCGGGTAATTCTTCCTTTTAATCACAAGACACCCTCTGCTCAGGCAGGTCCACCACAGGCTGCTCGGACCTGGGTATGTGTCCCTAACATCTCAGGGGTCTAGTTGGAGTCTTTCCTCCTGATCCAGAACCGGTGGCTGAAACGTTCTGATTCCTGTGATGTTTCTCTTGAGGTCTGGCACAGGGCTCATCCGTGGACTAGAGCTTTCCAGCCTCAGTGTTCTAGACACAGTCCAGAAACTTTACTTTGCAAATCATCCAACAGACTGTTCTCCATGCACAACAGACTCAAACACCACTAAACCTTTTCATTACCTGTAAAAGAATCACGTCAAACAGAATCAAGACTCTTCGGATGAATCACAAAAGTATATGAACGAGAGCTCATAACATAATAGCTGGAAAACGTTGGAAAAGAAAGAATGGCAAAATGGTAGAATAGTAAATAATGTCTGTCATAGCAACATACTTCTGCCTGTGGTCATTTTAGATTCACTGTATTTACAGAAAACGTTCTACATCACATAATATTTATTATCCATATATGAAATGATCTGAATTAGAGGTTCTGGTCGTTTCACACTGCTCTACTCCACATGCAGACCTGCACAGGAGCCATTCTGAAATGTTTCCACGTCTTGCTTGATGTGGAGGAGAGTAAATAACGCTGTTTTCTCCATAACGTTGTTTTCTTCATTGACCCGGAGAGACACTCGCTTGAGTCTGAGAGAAATGAGCCAAGCAAAGAGGGGGAAACGTGGTTAAACAGCTGTTGGACGCTTCGGTTTGTAAATGAGACAATGAATGAACACATGGCCGAGCCGATCGCTGCAGATTCTCTCTCTGAGCGGGTTCCTCATCAGTCCCTGCCTGGTCAGAGGTTTGAAAATCACGATGTGTGCATATCGACTGTGAACACCACATAGTGACAGGTTGGGCCAAGTTGGTGTGGAAGTGAGATGTGTAGAATGGAAAGAATTGATGAGTCCTACACATGAGGTTATAATTTGATTAAGGACGCGGGAATGGAGGAACCATTGTTGCTGTTCTCCAAAGATAATGTGATTATGTGCTTAGTCGAATCATAATCACTCATATTCTTATTTTCTGAGTCACAGTGGCGTGAAACCACATTTTCACATATCTCTCTTTGCTTTAAGCTTTTACCATCAAGGCCTCTTCTTTTTATATCAACTGCATGTGATGAATGATTGAATTCCAGAGGCAGTGAACAGAAGCCAAACAAGAGTCGGTCAGTTCACCTTGACAAATGCACTTCTGCACACTATCAATAAGTTGCATTATCAAATTGTGAGCTGTAGTTTGCAGACTCGCTCGCCGCCGATTGTCCCTGAACGGACAATTGAAGGATTTCTTTGAATTGAATACATACTGAGATGGTCAGGAATGTAGAGGGAAGTATATTGATCTGTTTGTTCTCTATTCATCTTCATCTCTGCATCGGCTCCTGCGCCGTCCTTCGTTCCCTCTCCTCAGGTATCGCTCTCTTCCTCGGCAATGGCAGGAGCGGTCTCCATAGCAACAGGGAGCCTACAGTCAATTGAGGAGGCAGCGAGAGAGTGAGAGAGAGATGTATAAGCAGAAAGAGGGGAAGGAAGAGGGAGGGTAAAACTTTAAGGTAGAGAGCGACTCGTACATCTCAGCCTCGCAGCATCTGTCCGTCTCTCCACATCTGTTTTCTCTGCTATCTCTTCCACATAGATTGGTTTCTTAGAGCTTCTCCAGGATCCTGCATCTGTTCCTTCCACCCGTCCTTCCGGCTTGATCTCTAATCCTTCATCCATCCCTCTGGGTCCTGGAGTTAAGGGCCAATTATACCTTCTGGGTCTGAGAAACACACAACTACACTTTAACCTGTGTGTGTGTGTGTGTGTGTTATATACAGCGATCAGTGTAAACAGAGATGGATCCTCGCTTGAGGAAAAATAAGCTGCTTGTTAAGATCCAATATTTACTTGTTGTGGGTTGATTTAAGACAGAGAACTCACACATGCCGTCTCTCGGCTGGAAGCCGATTTCTTTACTCTACTCTGCTTTCATTTAAAGTTTCTCCCATGCAAAGTAAACATCATCAATTTCATTTCACTCTAAATTAATAAAACCAGCTGAGATAAACACACACATCCCTGAAATGATCAAATGTTTATGTCTCGTGTGGTGTATGCTACGTGCCCGAGTGTGTGTGTGTGTGTGTGTGTGTGTGTGTGTGTGTGTGTGTGTCTGTTTTAATCTCATTCATATATTCATCAGCAGGCAGAAGTGCTTACGCAAGTGAGAAAGAGAGGAGGCATGGAAGTGAGATGCAGAATGTGTGAGGTAAAGTGAGAGAGAAAGAGATCCAGAAATTCAACCACTCGTCCATCCACTCGTCTACGAGTTCCTCTTGCAGATGGTGGATGTTCAACACACACAGAGGAGGAGTGAGGGGAGTGGAGGGGCCGACATCACAGCTCGTCTCGCTCTCTGCTGCGTTTACTCCTCTGCTGAAGAGAGAGATGACAGAAAGGAAAGTTAACAAATATCAGAGGAGACGGAACTGAGGCGAACGAGGCAGGAAGCTGAAGATCAGACAGAGAGAGGGAAAAAAACAAAGATGGAAACTGGAGAGAAAGAAGGATGACAAGACAAGTTTACTGACCTTTGACCACGACATTTATAATCCACCAGTGCAGTGTCCATTCGAAAGCTTCCTGTTGGTTTGGCCTGTTGTTATTCTGGTTGCACGACTCAATCCACAGAACCCTGAAGCTGCTGCTGCACAGAGATGTTCACCTGTTTATTCAGAGTTCAGTGAAGCCTGACCCGGTACTCAGAACCCCGACCTGGAGAATCAGCTGTTGTTAAAGCGCTGATGTCGTGATGGATAGTATCAGTTTTCTGGATGAACGCCTGTCGCCTGTTTATTTGAGCTTAATATCGAACATATCACTTTTCCAAATTGCAAATCTGGAGAGATCGAGCACCGTCCTTCAGCTTTGATTCCACTGTCATTAGATTGTATTTATGTAAGTATTAAAGTTGACATTAAACATGGTAACTTGTTTAAATACTTTGGTGAGTTAGGTAAGTAATTGAAACTTTAAGGTTTTTAACCACACAGCTTTATACTAAGAACATTTTTATATTAAGACTCTTTTAAAACAGAGCACAAAACCACCTATTTTATCTTGTTTGGTATATCACCTCTAGATTATATTATACTGTGATTGAAAATAATAATAAATCAGACATATGATAAAAGTACAAATCATCCTAATGCATTTGCAAAGTATTAACTTAATATATTGAGATTGAGATACAACGATACAACAACACAGAACATCCAGGTGCTTTGCTGATGACAAACACTGACAGTGAGTTTTTCTGTTTTCTGCCAAAATAAAAACTGTGTCTTATTGAAAATGACACATCTTACTCACCAGTAATCAGCCTTTGCAGCTCCAAGGCTTAAAACTCTTAATTCTTAATAATCCTAAACACAAGAACCATGTTGTCATTCTTTACTGCACTCCAGTTGCCTAGCAACACCCATTCACAAAACGCCATATACGGCCCTATGCAGTATGGCGGCCGAATGTGCTGTCATGTTCAGAAAGAGGCAGAGTGAGAGGACAGTAAAGGGAGAAACCAGGAAGTGCAGTGGAAGGAAACCGTTTCTGGTTGCTTGGCAGGTTTCATCTTAAAATAGCAGCAATGCAAAGTCGTCACTTTGGCTCATGAACATGAACTTATGATTTGTGTCCCTCTGACACATCGTCAGTCCTGTCAGCCTCCAGCCTCACGCCTGCTGCACACGAGAGGAGTTTCAAGTCTGATTTTCAAATGGCGGGAGAAGCTAATGACAGATGTGTCTGATCCACAATCGTTTAAATCGTGTGAACGCACAAGACGATGCAGTCGAGACGCAGGAACACACACGTCTCACAAATGATTTCTGATTTGAGATTCCAGAGACTTGCGTGATCAAACGTAACGTTGGAATTAAATAAATGATTAAGTGCCCGTTAAGACGCTCTTCTTTGTCTAATATTTTCCACTGAAAACAATATAATGAAGGGAAAAAAACAAGTACAGCTCATACTGTTGCCCCAGTTCCGAAAGTTTGTCCACCTATGATTGTGGGATTCTGCTCACTCACCCAATCACTGTTTCTTTCATACTACACAAGTGCTCTTGATTATGAGAAGTAAAACAGACCCAATCCTCCTGTAGCGTGGGGCCACTTCTACAAAAACCCACAGTCGATGGTACAAGTCCCGTCAGGTACTACATGAGCTGGAGCTGCTTTCCCGTCCCACTCTGTTCCCAGCACACAGCATCACTGCCTGTTTAACGTGTCGTCTAAACACCGGCTCCTAACCAACAGGTAATCCCGGGGTATTCTCTCCTCACGCCGGCCGCTCAGCCGCAGCCCGACCAGCCAACCGACCGTGCTGCCAATTAGTCGTCCCAGCGGGGGAGCACACTCCAACTCCACGCCTAATACCTCACGGATCTGAAGGCTTACAACGCAGACGGCAACGAGTACGGCTTCATAACCCACAGGAAAAAACTGAAACACGGTGATTCATGAAACTGTGTTTCCATAGCAACGATGGACATTTGGTACTGGCAGCAAGAAGACTGTGGGACAACGCTGCCCACTGCTCTGCTCTCGTCTACTCCCATCAATTGTTGTTGTATTCTTGGATCATTGCAGCTTCACACTTGCTGAGGACAATAATCACTGTCACATTATTCAAAATCTAAAATATGATCTCCCTTCTGTATGAAGCCATTTTAAATGTGACGAGATGTTTTTTTAAATCAGGCGTTTTACACCTGCAGCGGGACGTGAAACTACAGATCTGCTGTTTCTGACTTTGCTGCTAAATTTAGGGACTTTTCTTTAGATGTTATTCCTCAAAGGACATTTCTGACAAAAGAAATGTTTTTTCCCACCGTGGAGAACAGCAGTGATGTGTCGGCTTCTGAAGATGTTGACTGCATATTGTTAAAACTGATGCTCGCCTGAGGCATTTAAACAAATTAGAGGAGTATTGTGGTTCTCACACTCACCAACGGCTCCTAAAACAAAGCAAATTTACGAATGTTAACTTGTCAGGCCGTGGATTTTGTCATCATTTTGGTGTTTCCTCACAGAAATGTTCCTTATTAATACTCTTCAGTTTAGTTTCCTTTCCGCAAATGGGAAACATAAGTGAGTAAAAATTACATCTTTGATTTTGTTGGATTCCTCAGAGTCTTTGCGGTCGTATGAGTTCATATCCAAACTCTTGGTGGCATCTTTTAGTTTCAGGTTTGAATAAAAAGTCAGTGGAGCTGAAGTGTTGCAGTAGAACGTGTTGGAGACAAAGAGGGAATTCAGTTACTTAGACACGAGACACGTTTCATATCTGTACTTGATGATGTGCCGCGTGTAGGGAAATTAGAATTTCTCCCTTTTCTTTAGGTGCTTTGCACTCAGAGATGATCGGGCTGGAGGATTCCGTTGCTGTGTGTGTGTGTGTGTGTGTGTGTGTGTGTTTGTGTGTGTGTGTGTGTGGCCCTGCCCCTCACTTCTGTGATTGGAAGTGAGTGAGTGTCTCTGTGAATCACATTATGATCTCATATCACTTATTCATGGATCCATGAATTATAGAAATGGTTCATGCACCATCTTCCTGTTCATGTGTGCATCTCTGGATGAAACCTTACACACATTGATATTTAATATTCAATTCCGCCCATTTACTCAACCCTAGCTTGTGCTGTGCGTTGCTCTTGTGTGCTTTGGTTTGTTAAATCATAACAGTGTTGGATACAATGATCGACCTCAGTTTATTGTTTGATTTTTAATATTTTTGAACAGAAAAACACAACAAATACACAAGAGGAAACAATAGCAAATATGTAACATGTAGATGTAGATGTAAAGTACATGAGGTTAACAAAGACTAAATATTAACTTAATATTACCAGCTCGTTGGGAGTGGACTAAAGACAAGATTTATTCGTCTATACCAGTTTCGGTTTTGAATATTTCTCCGACGTGCTGCTGGTGAAACAACTGGAACTCCGATGGGCTCCATTACTTCTGCTTCACTTCAAAATCCAAAGTGACACTACAACATTTGAGCCTTTTGAACCTTTTCATTTATTTATTCATGAATTTATTCATTTATGTCTTTTTTACATCTCCCTGCAAAATTCTGTTGCCAAGTGACTTTGGCTAAAGATCCTGAGACTGGCTGGAATTGTATTTGTTTCCATGGCAACGTTAACTTCATGAACCTCCTCACAGGAAGCAACTACTGAGGCTTCAGTGATTTAACGACACAACTCTTTTTATTTTTTTTGTTGGCTCTGCACCAGACTGTCAGTTCAACGCATGACATCCTGGTACCTGCAGGGAACCAGCTCATATTCATATTGTGTCAGTGGGATGCAATAATGTGTGTCTGTGTGTGTGTGTGTGTGTATGTGTGTGTGTGTGTGTGTGTGTGTGTGTGTGTGTGTGTGTGTGTGTGTGTGTGTGTGTGTGTGTGTGTCATTGTGTCTTTTAATGACACCATTCTCTCAACCACCATCCTCCCCTGAGACACACACATTCTTGTCTGTGCTTTCCATGACCATCATTGACAGTGACAGTTAAAAACACACACACACACACACACACACACACACACACATACACACTCACACACACACACACACACACACACACACACACATACACACACATACACACACATACACACACACACACACACATACACACACATACACACACACACACACACACACACACACACACACACACACACACACACCCACACACAGGCCTGGGGTCCTGTGCATTTACCAAAAGATGCTTTCAGCTCTGGACGTTGTGGTTTTAACAAACACGTCTGATGCCACTGTCTCTTCTCCTGAGGAGGTTATTTAATCACCTCAGTCTATTTGTTTGTCAGCAGGATTAAACTAAAGCTGCTGAGCAGATTTCCATGAAGCGTGGTAGGAGGACGGGACACTGGCCAAGAATCAACCTCTTTATATTTTGGATAAAAGGGCCGATCCAGTGTTTCATGGGTCTTGGTGAAAACACTCAGGAATATTTGGTTGTGCGATGTGTTGCAGCTTGATTGGATGTAATGGGTCTGTTGGGCAATGGTGAAGGTCTGAGCTCTTCTGAGTGTCACATTTGCAGAACTGCAATTTGCACTATTGAGATATTATGAGCATCTTGACATATTTTGGGCTGAAACTCACAGAACAGGTTTGAGGTGTTGATGTAGGAGATACAATCTGATTCTCAGAATCTCTAAATATATTGTAGTGTGACGTACGTTTCATAGCAGATCCAAGTTCAGCTTTCTAAACCCAAAATAGGACCTGTGGGCAAAAATCAAATAAATCTGAGCTGCCTGAAAACAGACCTGTGGGAAAAAGCTGGCTCATGAAATCAGTTTGGCTCACAAAGTGTTACACAGGGTGTGAAATAGACCACTCCTTGTTTATTCTTTAAATTTGACAACTTCTCATGTGAGTTTCTTGGGAAAAGGCACAAATGAAACATGAGTCTCCAGTTTCTCTATTTTAGACACATTTTTTTTTTATTAATTCGGAGAAAATAGTAATAATTTCCAAAATTAGAGTTGATTGACGGAAGAATAAGATTTTATACTTTCTTTTTACAGTAGCGGATTTCATAGGATTGGGGGTCATCTTGTTTTATTTCGCCATAAATGAGAAGTAGTCAGAATGTATCCATCCCACCATGGCTTTCCACAAATGTTGGTGGAAAGATGTGGGTCGAGAGAGAATCCATTGAATTTCGTGGTGGATCCAGATAACCTTCTTTAACATCAGGAGGTGTTTTTTCAACATTTTCCCAGGGAATAAATATCAGGTATATTTAGGGAACTTATATCTATGAGTGTTTTGGTGCATTGATTGAATGTAAGGGCCCTTGGCAGAGTTTTGCCCTCTTCTGAGTGCAATAGTCGGTTATGCTAGCTTGTTTGTTATTAACATGATTACTCAAAAACAGCAGAACTGATTTCCGCAAACCTTGATGGAGGGATGGGCCGTGGGCCTGGGATTTGGCCGTTTAATTTTGGTTTGGATGCGGGATCCAGAAATCTGTTTACTTTTATGCCTTCAAGTCATAAACGTGTAAAATACAGCAAATTACCCCGAGCAGCAAAAAGAGAAAGAAAACAGCAGCAGTAATCGCTCGTAAACAGTAAACCTCTTCTCATATTGATTTTAAATCACTTGTAAAGCTCGGCCTCTGGTGGCTCACTGCTTTTATAATAACAATGTAACGCACCTCGGTAATCAAACCAAGGCCGAGTGCAAGGGTGCACAGCTTTATGAAGAAGTAATGAAATTTATTTTAATTTATGAAAACTGTTCAAGGGTTCTTTAGCATTTTACACAATAGAACTATGAACTCAGAAACCCAAAATACAACAGATACACAACATTTGCACAAGAGCTTTGAGAAGGTTCCACTTCTTCCCATCGATGCTGTCAACGTTTCTGAAAGTCGTCCACTTCATTGCAGAATATCGAGTTTTGAAAAAGTTTTCTAAAAAGCCCAAGGCTGCTGCTGCTGTTTCCAGGCAACAAATACAATCCCAGATGTTCTTCAAGACTTATTTTTCCATTTTTATTTCTTTATTTCGATTCAGGAAATTTCATTTGTTGAATTTGAAGTTGTTCTTCTTCTGCAGACCTGATGAGCTGCAGGGTTAAAGGAGCCAGCTGGAGAAAGAGGCCGATTTGATGAGTGACAGGCTGACTGGTTGGCCAGCTTCCTGTTTCCTCACAGACTGTTGTTAAACTCGGTCAATCTCTGAGAATCCCAGTGCTCCCACCGCCGGGGATTAACTGGAGCTTTGTGTTGGCACTGCCAACTGGCGCAGATGGCAGAAAGATATTATGTCATTTTGTTAGAGTTGAGGGAAGTAGAGCTGAACGATGTCTGATTTGTGTCTTTATCGGAGGTCAGTTCAAACCGTGACTGCACCACACCACCTTCACCGTTTCAGAGGATCCCCCCCCCCCCCGACCTTAACCCTAACATTCCCGTTTATTTCAAACTGGCCATCTCTGAAAATGTGTCGGATGATGGTGTATGTTTGAGAATTTGTAAATAAAATACATCGCTCATATCAAGCAAGTATTTTGCTAATCAATCCATTTCTGTTAGTCCTTCTCCTGCACTATGAATATTCTTTATTATTGTCTTTTTAAATTTGAATTGCCCTTTTGGAATGCATCTATCTTTCTACTGTAGCATCCAATGAAGGCAGATAATTTGAAAGAACAGTGGGAACAAATCGAAAGATTCCCGACCTCCACAGCCTGAAATCAATAACCCTCTTTATTGGATCTTATGTTTGTTAATCATTAGGAACGTATGGCTCTACACTCAGTAGCATGTACAGCTGAGAGCTGCAGTGTAACCACAGTGTGATGTGTTGTCTACGGAGCAGCTTCAGTAAAGCAGTTGTATCCGTAAATCGTTTTCCTCGAGGGCTCCTCAGCGGTGGTCATAAAGGAGCAGTGACCACTGTCAACATCCTCACACACATTTATCCTGATGTTCCTGCTTCTTGAATCTAAACCCAGTGTCTCCAGGAAACTAAATCCATCGTAGATGTTTCTGCTTCTGAGGATTTTACGCCCCGAAGCAGGAAGCTGTGCGGCCTTCAGGCACCAGGTGGTGAATTGGTGATTAGCACATTGGAGGTTGTTTCCCTTTTTATCAACCACTTTTATAATAATTACATTTTATCACACTTCTGCCCCTCAGATTTTTGAAGCCGTAGAATAATTAATTTTTTGCCAGTGCAGCCCAAAACTTTACTGTTCTGCTTTTCAGAGTAAAAATCTCTAAAACCCACTCTGCACCTCCTACTCAGCACCTAACAGCCGACAATAAAATACTTAAGCTGGTGAATATACACACGTAGTAAAACAATGTTGGTCCAGCTTTGGCCCACACTGCCAAACAGAACAATGGCACCTGGGTGGTTCGCTGGGCCACATGTCAGCCATAGAAATACTGCATTTCAAGAGCCAAAGCTGGATTTGTTTAGTGCTATTTGGGCCATAATCACCATTTACCACAACGGTCACTTTGGGTTCATGTCCAAATGGCAACTTACCTAGAGCGTTGGAGGTTTTGTGACTATCAGCCACGTCTGCTGATGGACAAGTGGGTCACTTTGGGCTCGGCTCCATTTTGCTCGGGCAACAAGAGGCCAGAAGTGACACATTACTGCCTGAAGTTGGCCACATCTGTATTATATCTGGGTAGCTGAGCATTTAGCTGCTTTAGAGTCAGACGTGTCTCTCAAGAGTCGGTGGAGACCAAAAACAGAGCCAAAAGACGGTGACTGTTGGATCTAACATTAACTAAATTCTGATGCGCTGTAAAGGCTCAATGTTTCAATAAGCAACTGTTTGATAACATACTGTAGAAAGCAGGAAAATTAGACATAGGCATTAGACCAACGCTGGAGTTTTACACTATTGTTCCGTATTGGTGTTCTGGGAATGCTCGGGTGAATGGATGTATTGGCAACATCGGATTGGACCTCTGAGCTGAGGACTTAAACCTTTAACAGAAGTAGTTGATTAGTGTGAAGTTCGGCTCTTAATCAATTCCCAACCTTTTCACACTTCGTTGCCAAAACTGACCAAACCGGGGCCTGTCTGGTGATTTATTGCCTCAACCGACTGATGTTAAAGGAAACAAAGAGAATCTAATTGGCCTCACGCTGCCTGTGGGTGAGCTGCCACTCGGCGGGCGACCGACTAAGAGAAGTAATCTGCCTCAGTCCAAGCTCGGAGCTCCGAGTGCGGCTGCTCACGTAATATTTATAATGTCCATCAATATTTCACAAATGTAAAAGCGGAAGGGAATTTGGATATCTCAATAGTCGTTGTGAATTTCCTTCAGCCTGGTGTCATGCTATGAGAAGAACGTTAAGAAGTATATCATGTTTTTTGTTGAATTAGACCCTTAATGTTCTCTATTTGAGGGTTTTTACCAGCTCCTCCCACAGACCACGTCAGGTTCTGATTGGATAATGACACCAGCAGCCTCTTCCCACTTTCCTCCTCTTGACAGACGCAGGATACCAGCATCCAGAAGTGAGTTATCTTCAGTGGAATCCATCCCTCCCTCTGTCTGTGCAGTATTCCCTGGATCGCGCTGACTGCCACACAACCCTGAATCATAACATTTCCATCTTATTGCTTTATGCAGTTGACCACCTGGGATCTGGGGCCGCTGCGAGGCGGGGGGTCCAGAGGCAAACCAGCATACCACTGTATGAATAAAAGAATAAATGTTCTCCTCACAGCAGGGAAGAACAGAGGCAGTGTAGCTGTGTGTGTGTTTGTGTGTGTGTGTGTGTGTTTGTTTGTTTGTTTATAGTCCAGATATGACTCATGTTCTGGAGCCTTCAATCTATACACACACAGACATTATGGGGACTCAATTTTAAGAGGAAGTCTTGAATGCTGATGTTTTATGGTGAGGATTTGGTAATAAATAGTAGTAGGTTTGTGTGTGTGTGTCCAGATTTCTTTGTACAAACCATTTTGGCCTAGAACTTATAGAGTGAGGACATGTTATGGTTATGGTTATGGTCAAGGTTAGGCATGTAGTTGTGGTGGTTATGGTTTGGTTAAGGAACCGGTGAATGTATTATGTGAATGAGTGTCCTCACTCAACTGGACGTACAAGGCTGACAACACATTTACATTGATGCGCAAACGCACCAACTCTCTTGTCCTCTTTCCATCTTCATCCATCTCCCTCTCTCCTTCTCTTACACTCACACACACACACACTCACACACACACACACACACACACACACATACAAACACACACACACACAGACAGAGTTTCCATCTCTCTCACTCACATTCTCACACACACACACACACCACACACTTTCTCTCACACCTTTCCCTCTCTCTCTCTCTCTCTCTCTCTCTCTCTCTCTCTCTCTCTCTCTCTCCCTCTCTCTCATTCTCTCTCTCTCTTTCTCTCATTCTCTCTCTCTCTCTCCCTCTCTCACAAACTATCGCTCTCTCTCTCTCTCTGGGAGGAGACGCTCCTCTGCTGAACGTGTTTTTCCTGCAGCCTGGTTTTACGGTAACGGAGAAGCTGAAGCTGAAGAAGAAGAAGGTCACCGCTCCTCTCCGTCGGTCACGGATCTTCCGGTGTCCATGATTTCATGATTCCATGATTCCATGATTCCGTGCACACTGACCTCGCCTCACTCCCGCTGCAGCATCCTTGGTTTTACATGTCTGATTTCCTTTGCGCACGGAGGCGGAGCGGCGGCGCGTCTTTTAACGAAACCCACGGAGGACACCTGGCTGACCATCGTGTACGCGCCTGTGCGTAACGGACGCTCCGTGGATTTAAACCCTCACCGAATGATCCCGACACGACTCCGGCTGCTGCCGCGGTAGATGGGCTCGCATCCTCCGGCTGCTGAGTGAGGATGCTGCGGCGGGTCGCCCGGGTACCAGTCCTGCCCCCCCACCGGCCCAGTGCCTCCCAGTAGAGCCAGCGGGTCCGGGGGCTGCCTCCCAGTATAGAGCCACCACAGAGATTCTGAAATCCTCCTGGTGGCGACCAGCAGCACCGAGAGATGGATAACTACTCCACTTTGCAACGTAAGGACCTGCTGCAGTGTCTGTCTGTGTTAATGACGGGCCTCCCTCCATCAATACTCATTACTGTGGAACTCATCGGGACCCTGGGTGACCTCATTGCACTAAATCCTACTTCCATATCCAAAAATGTAATTTAAATTAGCTGTCATGTGCATTAAATGCTTCTAATATTACATTCAGATGCTGGTACAGGACTTGTATTCCCCATATTGTCCCATGACCAGGGTTGTATCAGACCAGTATGGTATCCTGTCATCACTGTTTGCATCTATAGGAGCAGCAGCAGCTTATGTGTGTCTTATATCATCCGGTCATACCTCATGCATGGAGCCTTTCATGCTCTGTGATGAGCTCATGAAACAGCCGTGACTGCAGGAAACGAGAGGAGGGGGGGCTCCTGTGTGTGTGTTTGTGTGTGGGTGTGTGTGTGTATGATATATGATGCAGCGTCATACACCTCCCCTGTCTCTTGACATGTAGCCCCCAGCACTTGTGCCATGATAGCTTCATGCCTCCATACAAGACACTATCACACACACACACACACCTGTTAAATCCACCAGCCTGCAGGCAGTGTAGTTATTAGCCTATCTCTCCCATTATGTCGCCATATCAGTCTGTCACGCTTGTTACTGGCTCGCCACCACCAAAAGCCTCGTTAACCATCCGGCTAAATGCTTTATTGCAGCCGTTACAGGCTCCATCTGCTGTTTCTTTTCTGTTTTATTCTTCTGGATCATAATTTTCCCCCGGTTAGGAGCCGTAATTGCATGTCCAGTCCCTCTCGCTGAGCGTGCACTGGGTTTCAGGCTGTGTCTCCCTGACTTGCAGAGCCCCATAAAGCACCGGGCATAAAAGGGCTTCTTCTAATCAAAGGGAATATTTAATTACAATCTTCAATGCAACGTATTTCAAAGCCTCTCAGTGCGTGTTGCTGCTAAGATGGGCTCTATTAATACATTTTCCCTTTCAGCCGCAGTCCTCACAAATAGCCCTATTTTGTATCATTTGGCTAAGAGGCCATTATGTGATTTCAGTGTTGGTCTTTGTGTGATCTCAGGAGTCCCTGCTTATACACAATACATGTAACTGTAGAAGGATCCGTCTCATTTTGAAGATGTGTCCTCGACCATCTTGTCTTTTGTGGTCTTACAGACATGGAGAGTGTAGTGTCTGTAGAGACGGAGCTTTCCACCACCGTTAGAGAAGTATTGAATAACCTGGTAAAGACAGTGGCTGTGGTGACATACCTGTATAACCAGGTACATTTGCTCAATTACTTTCTGAGCTACTTGTGTTTTACATCAGTATTTCCATTTATTATGATCCATTTGATCCATTTTCAGTCATTACATTTATTAACTGCTGTGGTTCCAGTTGTTTTTTGCAGTTTTAGAAATTTAGTGTAAAGTGTAAAAATAATCCTCCAGCTGATTGAAACATTATAACGACACAGTTTATGGGGATTAAACTGCTCCAATCTTTAAAATCAGCTCCACATAGACCAACTACAACATCTCAAACATTAGTGTCTCTGTAATAATACTTTTATTATACACGTTTCCTGTAGTGTGAATTAGTAATTTCAGATTTATAGATTTTTAGGTATGTTTTGCTTATAACATAACTATTAAGCTGCTTTTACCTTAGAGGAGGATTTTAACTTGTAATTGAGTCCTTTGGGATATGTCTCTTTAAGAAGCTGTTCTAGCTGTTAAGGGTTTGATTTGTCCATTAATTGGTTGGTTCATTGGAAGAAAATTAATCTGCAAGTTTTCTGAGTATCTATTTATTATTTTCTGACAAAAAAGCTCTAATTTTAGCTTCTTAAATGTGATAATTTGCTGATTTTGTGGCCATTTCATGTAGTAAACTGTAGATGAGTGATATTTCGGCTTTAGGGGAATTTTTACTGTAATTTTTCAGTATATGTGTGACATTTTATTTGCACTTAAATAATCAGCAGATGAAGTGAAGCTGAAAAGAACTGGGATCTGCAGTTGTAATGGATGAATTCACAGTTACTCATTGCTGATCTGTTGGTGATTCATTTGTCTGGTGGTTCCCTTTTAGGACAGACACACGCAAACTGGTTTACACCTGAAGGTCTTTAAGCAAACAGTCCTGTCATGGTCTGTTTTTCTTTTTACCTTCATATTTCTCCCTTTTCCTCGCACCACAGACTCACTGAGTAATGTGAGCGCTGGACTGTCAGTCTAAATTAAGCAGCCGCAGTGTTGCGTGTAATGTAAGAGGCTTCAGATCCAAAACACGATAAATGCATTAACATTGCTCCTCTTCAAAGAGCAAACTCGCATAGATGAGGAAGGTTGGCTCAGGCTCCACTACAGCTCTGACAGGACACCGCTGCTGCTGCTGCTGCTGCTGCTGCTGTTGATGCTGCTGGTTGCCTAGTGACTGTATCCATGGAACTGGCTCCCATCGTCATGGTGACGGGCCAAGGGAAGGAGACCCACTGAGGGGCAGAGATACCAGTACATCTGCAGTGTGTGTGTTACGAGGAGGCAAATGAATTGAGATGTTATCGAGGATGATGATGATGTTTGCAGCTGCTGTGATTCTCATTTTATGGCTTTGTCGAAAAAAGGGAAAGAAACTGAAACATCTGTTTGAGCTGTGGGGCATTTTGAGGATGAGTTTTCACTGTTCTCATTACTTTAAATGATTCAAGTTAATAATCAGCACATAAAGTGGTTATGGATATTACAGTTTTGGGGGGACTTTTTGTCATATTTTCTAAGTAAAGTGCAGACATTTAAGCATAAAATACACATAATGTAAATGTTCTCAAAACATATCAATGTAAGGACCGTTTGAAGGAAGATCAGAGAGAAGAGGAGGGAGGAGGGAGGATCAGACAGAAACATTATCCTCTCAGTCACGGCACGTTGTGTGCTTTAGGTTCACACTGGCTTCATGATCCTCTCAGCGGATACACTTATCTCGTCCATTTTGTTCATTCAGCTGCTTTAATGTGATTTAAATTCTTTTTTTCTTCTTCTTCTTCGCTGCGAGTACAAATTCACACGGGAGCGTCCGTCGTGTCCCTCCTCCGGTCTCGGTGACAGTGTTGCCATGGTTGCATCATGCACATTGTTCTCTCGAGGGTGACATAATGTTTTTGGCTGGGATCTCAAAGTGTGGACCCGTGCAGTGTAACAGGAACACGAGATACGGTTCGGAGATGTTGATCTTTATTGGGATTTCACGGGGCCAGTTTTTCGCCTTTGAGGGTCATTGAAGAGGATATAATATTTTCTATTCAGTAGAGTGAGTCACAGTTTGCTTACTTGTGTGCTGGCACGAAGATGACATCCTGTGAAGGGACAGATTATTATAGACGGGCAAAAAGGAAGATGGAAATAAATGACATCATTACTTTCATATAAGAGGAAATATTTATTTATCATCCAAAAACCTCAAATGTTTCAACTCTACATATTTGTAAATGGGAGAGATGGATAGATGGATAGATGGATGGAGAGATAGAGGGATGGAGAAAGATGCTACTTGATTGATCCCAACCTGAGAAATTCCTGAATATATTATGGGATATTGGATTGTTTGAATTAAACTAGACATTTGCTGACCTCACGTTGGGCTCTTGAATCTGCCTTTGATTACTCTTTTCTAATAATTGAATGGCCAAACGTTAAACATATCAATCAAGACAATGATGAGACTGATAACATATTTTGAAACTAAAATTACATTCTTTTTTATAATCTAATTGTCTTTTGATTTGAAAAATACATAAATTAACAGAGCTGAATTGATCATTAGTTGCAGCCATTTCTCTGGTTTACATATTATCTCATAAAGAAATCCAGAGCTAATCAATTTCCAACAGCCAGAAAACAAGCGACAGATGGAATTTGAATCTTTTCAGGAGCCTGCGTCCGTCTCCTTGTGTCTTTGTGGTTGTCATTGTGTGAACACACTTCCTTTGTGCTCAGGAACTGACAACATCATACCCTGAAGTGCAGATACCCGTCGCAGCAGTGTGATGTTAGTCCTCCGGCCTCAGGATCCACAGCTGTGGCTCCGGCTGAATCTTTCTTGTGTCTCGGAGCTTCTGCTATTTCTCTCTGTCTATAAATATAAATAAATTCATTAAATTCATACATTGTGACAGTGGCAGGAACGAGGCTGAGGATGAAGAGGATGATCTGACACTGACGAGGACAGAGGCAGGGTTTGGTGGCTGATGTGCTAAGTTTGGACTGATGCAGCTTTTCAGGCTTCAAACTGTGTGTTCACCTCACTGCTGCTTCACGTAGGAAACAGGAGGAGCAGCTGGGTGTGTGTGACCCAGTCCTTCTACATGAACTTGTACTTGTGATAATGAACAGATTAACACTTTAGAGAAAGAACCACAGGGACCAGTGCAGTTGTTGGAGAACCTGGCAGGACTGTAGCAAGGTGCTTCACACTACACAGTGGACTCAGTGTGTGTAGTTGAGTGTTTCACACTTGTCCACTGTGTCATATGGTGTGACCCTGAGTTTCTGCTGAATCGGCTTGGTTGGTGTGTGTCTGTGTGTGTGTACTTGTTTTTGCTGCCTCTTCAGGACCTGATCCAGCATAAACATTGATCTTGGCAGGACCAGCATACCTCATGGGGACCCGGGCCCAGTCCTCATTAGGTAAAAGTTGATATCTGAGCTCCTGGTGAAGGTTGAGGGTAGGAAGGTAGTGAAGTGAGGTTGAGGCCTGGTAATGGTTACGTTTAGGGATAAGGTTTGGTTATGGAAGGTCCACAATGAATGGAAGTTTACGCAAAGGACTAAACTTCTGTGTGTTTGTGTGTTCATGCAGTTTTGATGCCTCTGCTAAGGAGATTCTCTTTTTATTCCTGTGCATTTGATTGTAACTGAACTTTCAATTTTTTTACCCTTTTCAGGGAATAATTCATGGTTCCTGATAGAAAGAAAAATCCGCCATATATATCAAAGTGATATCTATGGGTTTGTGCAATCTTTTGGAACCTGCACAGACGATTTCTGTCTGTGCAGGTTTTCTCTGTGTGCTCCATTCTCTAGAAACAGGAGTGGGGTTGTGTTATTTGGAAAATTATCCAAGGGGGTTAATGAGGGTTAATGGTTATTTGTCTCTGAATGTCACCTCTGCAATTCACTGGTGACCTAACCAGTGTCCCCCTCCTCTTGCCCAATGTGAGCTGGGATTGGCTCCAGTGCCCAGAGACCCTCGAAGAATGTTGTTAATGGATGAACAAATACCAAAATTTTGGCTTTTCCTCTCCACACTGTCCCAGTAATTCCTCAGGAGGGGATGTCAAGTATGAGAGTCTCCCAGGAAATAGGAGGATGAGGAGGAGGCGGGTCTGTCTGCATCCCGTGCTGGTCGGTCCACGTGTTGCCGTGGGCGACCCAGTCTCCTCTTAATGGGACAAAAGCCCGGGCATCCTCTGGCCGGAGCCCTTCATCACGCTCGAGTACATCGAGATGTGTAAATGCGAACGAGAGGGAGACAAAGAGACGCCCTCCGGTCGCTGTTACAGTCTTTAAAAAATCCCTTCATCCCTTTCAGTCTCACAACATTTAACATAGAGGTAATTCAAACCTATTGAGTCTCATAATAATGTGTGGAAGAGCCACAACACGGCAGCGCAACCTACATTCATGAAAGGACGCAGATGGGATGGATGAATAGCGGAAAAATTTGAAACAGACACGTGCGATCGTGAGGAGCATGTGACGAGAGTCAGTGAGTCGTCCTCGGTTTTCTCTTCTGGCCTCAAGTCAACAGAGAAATCCTCAGAGGGCGGAACAGCGGAGTGAAAGGAAACAATGAAAGATTGGGCGTGAGAAGTTGAGAGCAGCAGACTAATCTCTCTAAGTCGACAGCATCTGCGTCCCGTCCTGCTCGGTCTGTCTCCGCCGTCAAGAAGCAACGGTGCGAAAGCATGAAGACAACCTCATCAGTTTGACAATCTGATGAACCCGGCTGTAGTTCAACGCTTTGTGAAGTTCCATCACCACTGATGAGCAGCAGACTTCAATAACTTCACATAGCATTGAGCTACAGGCGGGTTCATCACCTTGTTTGGTCCTCTGGAAACATTTCCTGTGTCGTTCTCGCTACTTGCAGCACGTTTCTGTGTTTGCATGTGTTGTGACTTTTAGCAGCTCATGTGTCGTCAAGTTGTTTTATCAATTTGCACGTTTGTTTTTCTATTTGCATGTGTTTTCATGATTTGCAGTGCGTTGATCTCTCTCTGCCAGCGTTCCTTCCTCTCTCGAGTCACCAGGTTTATAAAACTCACTTTTGAGTTTGCATTTCACGTAAGAAGAACATCACAGACATCTGTGTCGCACGCAGGATGCGGGGCATCACATCTTAAGTCCACTGCAGAGATTACATGGTTTTGCTTACAGCACATCACACCGGCGTCAACAAGAGCTCTTGAATCTAATTGTCTTCTACGTGGGAGACAAGACCCTTTTATTCTTATTCTTTTTGTTTTATTCTGCTTTCTACATATTGTATGTTCATCAACACGCTTACTTCTCCACACGACATCCTGATGTATTTACACACGGGCTCATTCAGACATTATCAAGAGCTTCTGACATTCACATTCACAAACAGCCCCTCTGGATAATTTCAAGAGATCATCCGGAGTTCATTGCAGGTCTAAAAGCATTTTGTGTTTAGGTTCTTCCTCAAAGCATGCGTTGATGTATAGTTTATCTTTTTATTACTGTCAACAAATCCAGAGTGTAAACCAAAACCAAAATGGCGAGTAGGCCTCAATCCTTTTTACGGCTCCTTCTCTCATGGACCTGTCCCAGTTCATCTTCCAAAGAGTCATCATTTCAGTCGTGGTGTTTGGTCCCACCTGCGCTTCTTCTGCTGTGTGAAGTCAAAATGTCTTCTGGAGCAAGATCTTCCCGTAGATCTGCCCGCATGTCAAATATTCACAACCCTGCAAACTGTATATAAAAGCATCTTCTTTCCTCTCAGTGGACAGTATCAGTTGAATGTGTTGAATGGTTTGGTCCATTCATGGTTTCATGTCTGGGGATGAGATGTGGTTTGGTGATTTAGTTTGACAGCGTTTTTCTTTACATTTGAGCAGCATCCTCCGGCTCACTGTAGGCACCGATGTGTGGAGAATGTTAATAGACCACTCCAGTGCACGTGACCGAGGAGAGCCGGCAGATCTGCCAGATTGTGAGAGTGTGTGTCTGTGTGTGTGTGTCTGTGTGTGTGTGAGCAGTATGCCATGTCACTCTACACTCCAGTGTTCAACCATGCATGTGTATAAGTGTGTGAGAGGATTGCTGACCATGAATTTCCTCGTGTCAAGCATAGAAAATCTTTTTCCTCGATCACTTTCCTAATCTGTGTGTGTGTGTGAGTGTGTGTGTGTGTGTGTGAGTGTGTGTGTGTGTGTGTGTGTGTTTGTGTGTGTGTGTGTGTGTGAGCTGAATCTTAGTGAGAGCCAATGTTCGGTAATAGATAATTTCTGCGAGGATCTTTCTGCAGTGTGAAGGCTGCTCCTCAAACTTATAGTCTGTATTTCTATAGCAGTCCAGTAAAAGTACCTTGATATTAGCAGATTTGTAACTTTTTGGAAATATCTTATAAACAGCAAGTTTAAGGAAAGATCTAAACTTAAAGCAAAGCTGTTGTTTTTTGTTGAACGTAAATAAGCATATCATAAGCATCTCCTTCTTTTATTAAACCAGACTACAATCTTTCCCTAACTATGACCACATCCACATCCACTTGACACAACCATAAAAAATAATAATGTTGCAGTCACTACAGTTTCAAGATCAGATGTTTTGGGCAAAAAAATCAATTCCAACCAATTCATTATCTGTGCACATCTTACTGGTTTGTATATAACCAACATATTTGTCACTTGCCAAGCTTTCATATAAACAACACGTCCTCGTGACATTAATAGAAAACACAACACAACAGAATTTGCTGTATATGAACACAATTTATCCAACAACTACTCAGGTTCCACTTCAGTCCAGCTGTAAGTGTCAGTGCAGCAGAGCTCTGTCCCGCTGAGCTCTGATCAACTTCCTCTCTCTCTCTCTCTCTCTCTCTCTCTCTCTCTCTCTCTCTCTCTCTCTCTCTCTCTCTCTCTCTCTCTCTCTCTCTCTCTCGGTGGTCTTAACAGCCACTCGAGCACTGGGGCCGTTATCGGGAATATGTCACACAAGCAGGCACTGGACCGCTTCGTGAATATACAGAGAACTGTGGTTGTTGTGATGGTCTGTTGGTTTCCAGTTTACCATCAGGTTCAGGTCAGAGGCTGCAGAGTCTAATGTGACTGAGGGTCTGCAGAGCTACAGGAAGACAAACACTTCTGATTCTTTCTTATCTTCTCCCTCTGTTGACTGTGTCCCTCCATGTGTGCAGTGTATGGTTTATGTAGGCCAGCTCCCACAGGTCCTCCGGGCTCTATAGGTGTCCATAGGACTGCCTGTATGGCAGCTGTAGCATGGCAGCTTGTTCTTAAACATGCAGTCGTCAGCAATTCAATGGAGCCTGTTGACGGGGGCATCTAGTGTACGTTGATGTCTTCAGCCACTTCAGAGGTTTTTAACATTATGCATTCTGAACAGTTTCCTCTCTGAACTTGTGTATTGTACAACCATACTTTTTTCTGATTTCTTATCCCATTGATCATCTCACATCACCTCATATTCATCTGAGGATCCATCGGACGAGTCCTAAACCTCAAGTTTGGAACCAGTGGTGTAGAAAATCCTGATATTAGCAAAGCTTATGGAATTTTTTGTGTTTTAACTTGTAAACTACCATTTTATTCATCTGTCTAATATTCCAGATAAACCAGAGGCAGTGCAGTGTTGAATTTGTTGCAAATTCACAAATATGAGTAAGCTTTAACTCAACAGATGACCTGCTCTCTATAGTAGCAGCTGGGACTCATCAATGTAAGTGACATTGTGAGTCATGTTCACAATCAGCGACAGAGCTTCTCCAGTTCAGGTTTTCGAGCTTCATCGACCTTTGAATAAGCCGCAGAACAGCTCTTTGTACAGAAGCAGTTCTACTTGCTACAGGTCACTTTGACAGTTTCAGAAATCAGAGCATAGCCACAGTCCGAGTAAAAGGAACATTCCAAACAGGCATGTTTAGAACAAGCACCGTACTAGTTTGCACTTTTCACAGTATGGATTGAAGAAGATGGGATGATAATTGATAATTGTCCTCAGTTATTTGATCCATTGAATAAGTCCCTTTACTTCCCTGTGATTCTCATCCAAACATCACAGGACCAAACTAGATTCTCATATATGTTGCAAAGCATCATGCACATTGTTTAAAAGTCCAACCCTCAGAGAAGGAATCTGGTTTTAGAGAGTTAGGATGGTGGGAGAGTGACAACAGCAATCACAGACTTTGTGAAGCCTCACGGTGACAATGACGTCTTTTTAATCTTTGTAAACAAGAATGTTTGCAAGGTGTGAAGCCTCAGAGTTAAAGTTTAATGTTCCTGCTGCAACAACAACCTGCACCTCATGAGTGAAAGTATGAAATAGGGCTCCTCTCTAACAATGAGTGATCTGCGGAGCTGTGATTCGTGACGGTGAAGTTCGATGGTGCCCAGGTACGTGGGAGTGAGGCGTCTCACCCTTGACTGACTGGCCCTGATTATTTCTTGCGAAGCCCACGTCGCTGCGGCGGTGGCATCGTGTGGAAGCTTTCTGCAGAGCGGCTTTGTGTCGTGACTAGCGGGCCCCCCCGTCGGCGTTTGTCACCGCGCTGCCTCCTCGCTCTGACTGATCGCCTCCTGTCTCTCCCAGTCCGGACAGGGAAGGTGTCTGCTGGGGCTGAGAGGAACTGATGGGGACTGGTGCTCATGTGGTGGTGTGAAGATCACAGGGTGAGACGATGATGATGAGGATGATCAGGAACAAGATGCCTCATTAAGTCTTTAGTGCCCTGAGCTTTCTCTCTGAGGTGAATTAATAGGTTTTACGTATATGTGAGGTTGCACTTACTTGTACCTCCAGTGCAGAAGTGTGTCCCACATGATTATACTCACTGGATTCGTCTGTTGAGTTATCTGAGCTCAACTGTACGAGTCAGGTTAATCCAGCACATATATCTTGGGGTGGACACAACTGAGAGGTGAGAAATTAAAGGTCCTTGCTGAACATTTATTTCCCTTGTGTAGGCTCATTGTTCTTTGCATTTAAATTGCAGAAATACATGGCAAGTAGGTTTGCATCATAAACAGCCTAAGTTCGATCCAACTGAACTTTTAAATTGAGATGAAAGAGAAGAAAACATTGTGTATTCCTACCTTTGTCCCACTATGGGGAAATCTGTGGTGTTACAGCAACAAAGGGAAGAGCAAATTAGAAGCATTATTAAAGAAATGACTAAATAATTAAACGCGCAATAAAAACATAGGGAAATAAAAAAAGTAAGGGCAATATAACCACAAGGAAATATAAAAATAGCAATTATAGACAGTGTAACAGAATAAATACAGTGGAAGACACAAGTGGGTGAAAAGCAGACGGTGCAACACACACTGTAAAGATGTCTGGATGGATGGATGAGAATCCCCAGCACCCATGCACTGTTGTGTACAGTCCCCTGTGTTGTGGCGATAGAAGCAGCGTGTAGAGGCTGCAGATCAAATGTTATCTGCTTATGTGTGTTTCTGTTTGATGCATGAAGAGAAACCATATAAAGGATTTGTTGTGTTTGGATTATTTCAGAGTTCGTGAAAATATTGTCCTCAAATCAAGGTGAACAAGGAACTCTCACAAATTCTAACTTCACCTTAAAAATATTAATTCCACCACCATGCATTTCTCGTGATAACCTTTGCCCTGTAGTGATTACATCATGTTGATGCTTGACCTTAATAAACAGAGCAGTGTGAGTCTTAGAAATACATTTAAACAGATGCTACATGTAATAGTTTTCCCAATCTTGCTCATTTGACTCCTTACACTATTTCAGTCTGTGGAATAGGAACACAACAAAGTGGGTGTTGAAATGAGTCCCATTCCCAGTCCATTCTCCTCACCTGGGGGACTGGTTCCTCCGTGTTGTATGAAGCTTGTCAAAATGCTGCTCTTAGCTAGGGCTTTTTAATTAGTGTTTTATGGTAATTTTGAGCAATTGAGTCCCCCAGTTACCATAGCAACTGCTCACAGAGCAAATTTCATGGACTGTTAAGGATAGCTTCGGGGATAAAAACTTACTAAAGGGTGTTTATGCAAATGGGGGCTGTCAGGCGGGGTGAGGAAAACATTTTGCAACCCTGCAAACGTGGAGGTAGAATTCAAGGGGAAAAGTAAACTGCGCTGCAACTTGGAGGAAACAGGTTTGAATCCTGCAACGGAGATGGTGCATTTGTGTTAAAATGACATCATGCAAAACAGTCACCCCGTGGCGATCGCTCTCAGGATAAGGGAATTGGCTGAAAGCTGACATTTTTCACTGCACAGATGCAAAGCCACAGCATTTTATCTATTTTCCCTTTGGAGCGAGGAGGAAGAAGAATGGACGAGAGGCTGGAGGAGCGACAGAAGCAGCAGCAGGTGATGGATGGAGCGAACGCATGAATAGAGATCCAGACAGTCATGCTCAGCTATCAGCTGGCAGTAAAAAAGAGAGATTGACTCCCGGCCAGAGTGAAAGAGAAGGAGAGAAGGGGATGACAGAGCGATAGAGAGGTTGTTCCAGATAGCAGCAGGTCTCACAGTGTGCACACACACAGATTTCCAGGTGAAGGTGAAACGTTCTCTCGCATTCAGGGCTGCGTGTGATCTGTATTCATCACGTCGGGATGTGGGAGAACTGGATGGTTTCTCACATGTGGGGAGGAAATAACACATCTCAGGAAAAATCACAAGTTAACCATTTCTTTCAAGGCGTGGGTAAACGTTTGTATTAGATTAAATCTTGACTAGGTTGGTTAAAGGCCCAGCAGTTGTTGTTAAGTTTAGGGTGAGCATCCAGGTTTTGAATATAAGAAATTAGTTATCATGCCCACATTTGTTTTCAAGACAAGCAGTGTGTAAAATAAAAGGTTGTCTCATTCAGAGTCCCTCAATGTTGACCCCTGATGCTTGTTGCATAACGGTAAAAGTGTAGGAAATACTTTAAGACGTAATAAGAATAAGAATAATGCAAAAATATACAGTGTAAGAAGATGTACAAGTTTTTTAATTACTGGTGTATTTAAGGGGAAAGGCCGAATGCATCGCCGTGACAAAGTATGCATATAATATAATATAATAAAATACACAATGATAAATGAATATGATAAGAATAAGACATACGAACAAATTAATATGGAAAACAAATATTTCACGTTGTAATATTGTCACCAGCATATACTAGACTATCACTCAGTAAAGCTCATACATCAGTCAAGACCCAACAGCCTTTCAATTTTAAAGAAAGTGATAATTGAATGGATCCCTTCTCATAGCTATGTCCCATCCTCCTGGGTGATGATGCGTCATCTGTTGGATGTGTACAATAAACATGATAACAGCTTTTTCCACTTCTCTTCAAGAGGCCCAAAAAAGGAAAGAATTGTCTTAAAAAGAAGCAAAACATGTGAACAAGTTGTTCCCACAGGTTGAACATGTGAGTTGTGAGCAGGTTCACCAAAGAGTGATCATCCTCAAAACTAAAGGTAAATACAGTAAAAATCGTAAATCACGTCGGCAGCAACGACTCCCGGCTCAGCATGTCGGAGGTCACTGAAGTTCATGTTGAGTCGGTGTCGGACACAGTGGTTTCCTCTGACCCTCTCCCCAACACAACAGGTGGTGACATGTTGAGCCTCATGTTGTCTTTTACCCGCTGGCTGTCGAGGTGCTGTCCTGTAAAGGGTTCCGGGCTTTGTAGATAATTGGCAAACTTTTTGGAGGAAACCTGGTCTTGTTAGGAGAGACGGCGTTCATCCCACTTCGGATGGAGCAGCTCTCATATCTAGGAATATTACCCAGTCTGTCACATGACAACCCAGAGTTGGGACCAGGAAGCAGAGCTGCAGTGCCACACACTTCTCTACGCTCCCTCTGGATCAGTCACACAACCACATAGAGATTGTGTCTGTCCTGCGTCCCATTAAATTATTTAAATTAAACAATAACAGAGCGAGAATTTCACACAGAAATCTCATTAAAAATAAAAATAAATAAATAAAAATACGAAAAACAAAGTAAACCAAATAAAAAGGTCAATAAAAGAATAAAATAATAAGAATAAAATAATAAAATAAAAAATAAGTCAGAATAATCCAAAAAAGTCAAAGAAATAAATAAAAAAAGGAAAACTAGGACTGCAAAGCAGCGCTGAACGGACATTTTGAAGTGTTGCATGCGTTTTGAGCACTGCTGCAAGGAGAAATGCTTCACTTCCTGCGTCCGTCACGTGATGTCGATCCTTGCCTGCTATGTGTGGAGTTATGACAACTTCGTCTCCTTTGGGAAAGGATGAACCCCCGCCGTACGTCAATGTTGACACGGTTTGAGGAAATGTTGCAATTCTGAGAGAGAGAAAGAGAGAGAGAGACGTAACCTTTGCAAGACATCAAAGATTCCTTTACTTTATAACCACTGCCACTGTCACTGCAGGAGTTGAGTTGTTTGTTGACGGCTCAGCATCAAAGGATTCATGGTCCATGTTTGTCCGAGATACAGAACATTGTGTTTTGATTGCGTAATCAAACTTTGACGCCAAGCCACGTTCAAACCGTGTGATGAAAAATCGATCTTTGGGTTACTTTGTATCTCCATCTTATTGTGATGACACTCATCTCTATTTGAAGTTGATCTGATGTAAGCCCTGGTACAAGTACCTCAAAGTAAAAATGTGGAATATGGCCAAAATGGCCAGTAAATGCAAAATGGCTGGCTTCCTGTTTCGTTTTTCATAATGCCCATTGAGACTTTTTTGTTTGTCTAGTCATGACTCACCTGTGCTACGATTTCTGTGAAGATTGGTCAATGTGAACGCGTTCCAGGGGTCTCGGGGGGCACTGTTGAGCCATTTTGCCACGCCCATTTAAAATTACTCCAGAATACGTACATTTTCACCACTTTCTAATTTTATGCAAATTTTGGTAAGAATTTGAGAATGTTAAAGCCCTCAAAAAGCCATTTCATTTGCCTGATAGAAAAATAAACAAATAATCCTTACAATTTCAATAGGGCCTCACTGTGTCACTGTCTGTTCGGTGCTCGAGGCCCAATAACACAACCTCGGCAACAACTCAGGATGCAAAGACTTTTAAATATGCTCTTTTAAACATAAGATCACTGTCATCAAAGGCTATTTTAGTTAATGAACTAGTCTAAGATTACAACATTGATTTATTGTCCCTCACTGAGACGTGGCTGTATCCTGATGAATATGTCAGTCTAAATGAATCTACTCCCCCCAGTTATAAAAATTCACACGTTCCCAGATAATTCTGCCGAGGAGGTGGAGCTGCTGCTATCAATTAATCCTAAACCTAAACTCAGCTACAACTCATTTGAAAGTCTTGTTCTTAGTCTTCCACACCAATCCAAGAGAAACCAAACAGCCAATCATACTTGCTTTAGTTCACCGTGCTCCTGGGGCTTATACTGGATCCAGTTTGGCGGATTCTGTATCGTGCTGGCTGATCGTAATAATAATAATGGCGGATCCTTTATCGTGTTGGCATCTGATAATGGTGGTGGACCACGACCGAGGTGGCAGCTGATGATGGATCCTAACTGGCGGCAGTGGACAATGACTGTGGACTATAGTGGATCCGATCTTCCGGCGCAAACTAAAAACACACCTCTTCAGACTATACCTTGAATAAAAAAAATATATAAAAAAAAAAAAAAAATTACTAACATTTTTGAAACTAACAATTTAGTAGCACTCAAATGGCACTTACTTATAGCATTTTGTAGTTTTGCTTTATTTTTGAAGAATTTGTACTTTCTTGATTCTTGTTGTTCTTGGTTTGTACCCTCAGGGTTGAATGCACTTATTGTAAGTCGCTTTGGATAAAAGAGTCAGCTAAATGAAATGTAATGTAATGTAAGGTAATGTAATGTAATCTTGCTGGCTGCTGACCATAGACTATGTATTGCAGCAGGATTGCTTTATATATAGTATTTCTCCTCAGATACTTGACCTTCAAGTACTTGACTTTCAAGTATCTGACCTTCAGTTATCCTTCAAAATGTTTACCCTCATCAATGCTGCTAAAACCTTTATCTTGATGATGTTTTCCTACACTTGACATCTATTGCACTTCTGTCCGTCCTGGTAGACGGATCCTCACATGTGGCTCTCTGAGCTTTCTACCTTCTTTTTACCTTAAAAGAGTTTTTAGTAGTTTTTCCTTACTCTTGCTAAGGGTTAAGGACAGAGGATGTCACCCCATGTTAAAGACCTATGAAACGAATTGTGATTTGTGACTATGAGCTATACAAATACAATTTCATTGATTGATTGATCCTCTTAATGGTGTCTTTACATTGTAAAAGACAAAGGCCACAGGATCCCACTGTGCTGCTGAGCATGAACTGGTGCATCCCAGTTGCAGCTTCAGGACAGAGAGTTCACATTTAGCCAAAGTGTTGAATCAAATTAACCCAAAACTTTTAATAACATGTGTTGACCTGTTCTTAGTCTGATCTATGAATAGTTCTACGCTTCTAGGTCAACGGTGTGAAGCTGAATCACATGACGCTGTAATAGTAGGTGTGTGTGTGTGCGAGTGTGTGCATATGTGTGTCTGTTTATTTTTGTGTTATTTAGCTATTTATTTAAGGTCACCTTGACATGCTGGTATCCCAGCAGCTCGTCCAACGCTCAGAGCCAGAAGGAGAGGAAACCGGACACACACACACACACACACACACACACACACACACACACACACACACACACACACACACACACACACACACACACACACACACACACACACACACACACACGCACACACACACACGCACACACACACACACACACACACACACACACACACACACACACACACACACACACACACACATACATGTCTCTCTGTAGTTGTGAGAACAACCTATTTCTTTGCCCAGGGAGCCTGAGGGTTCTGCAGAGTTTCTCAGCTGTTTCTTGTGCTCTTCTGGACAGAGATCTCAGATCCTGCTGATTTGCTGGAGTCTCTCCTCCAGTTTGGGGGTTGCAGGCGACAAATAGAGACTAACGAACATGAACAAGAGAAAACCCCACACAGACACGTGAAGAACATGCAAACAAGTAATATTCATACTTCTGTCTTGAACCTGACCTGAAGTCACAGTGTGCACACGAAGAAGAACCTAAACAAAGTCTGGATTTGTCGAGTTTTTACATCCAGTCTGCAGACCTCCACTTCAGGGTCCTTCACAGCCCTAACATGAGGACCTAGAAGAAGACCTGCTGTGTCTGCTGAGTGTGTTATTAAGACATTCGGTCTGTATGAAAAGACAATATGAAATGTCAACATTTACTTTGTCATCTTTCATAATCACACCAGAGGACAGAGTCTGTCGTTCTCAGAAACAAGTTTATCTTTCACGGAATTACGCTCCTGTCGATTTAAGATGGCTTCCCTCTCTGTCTCTTGGTAGGGGTTGGCAGGGAGGAGGAAGGAGAGAATAAGTCAAACACAGAGACAGACGGAGAGAAGAGCGTAGCAAACGAGTGAGAGAGAGAGAGAGAGAGAGAGAGAGAGAGAGAGAGAGAGAGAGAGAGAGAGAGAGAGAGAGAGAGAGAGAGAAGGGAGAAGACAGAAAAGGGAGATGCAGAACTGGGCCAATGAGCACAACCCTGGAAGAATAGAGAGGAGAAATGAAAAGAAACTGGCCTGGAAACAGAGGAGAGAGAGAGAGAGAGAGAGAGAGAGAGAGAGAGAGAGAGAGAGAGAGAGAGAGAGAGAGAGAGAGAGAGAGAGAGAAGGAGAGAGGGACAGAGAGAGAGAGATGACAGAAGGAGAGGAGAGGCTCAAATACAATCATCTCTCTGTGAGCTTCACGGATTCTGAGGAACAGTTGGACGATTGACGCCTTCAGACGAGAAACCAAATAAGTCTGAAATCTGGGGAATGTTTGTTGAAACAGTCGAATCTGTGGTGATAACGACACTGTTCCTCTAAAACATGATAATATACAATCTGACCTCTCATCTCGAAAGGGTCATGTGAGTGTAGTGTAACTTATATACGTCTGAATCACTGTTGGGTCGGGGGTCTCTCTGTGTGGAGAGATGTTCTCCCCATGTTTGAGTTTTCTATGGTTACTCCACCTCCCTCCCATGGTCCAGAGACATGCAGACTGGGAATTAGAAGACATTAGACTGGTTACTTGGAGACTCTACATAAATCCATAGGTGTGAATGAGACCCCTGTGACCCTCAGAGGATCAGTCGATAGAGGATGGACACATTGATTAGTTTTGGATTAGGCAAGCTTCAAAATTCTTGCAGTGTAATATCCACTTGTGCGGCAACATTATAGAAAATCATGCAGCCCAGTGATTCAGTTTGTCACCACAACCAAACTAACAAAACTGACCTCACACTCAGTCTAAACTCAAAGATATTTCATTTACAGGGATTTGATTTATCAGTAAAAGCAGGAAATACTGAAATATGAGCGGTTGAAACACTCTGATTAACTGAATGCTGAAAATACATTTGTTTGTGTGATTAGGGATTTTAAAATTGACCTTTTTTTTATTGACATATGCATAAACACAGTGAAATCCCTGCTCCTGTCTGACAGGCTGATGCCTTGCTGCTGTTTCTGTCTCACAGCCTCTCTCTCTGTCGGGCGGCTGGTTTCTCTCTCTCTCTCACATACTATTTATAAAACACATCATTAGTCTGTCGCACTTTCTCACTCTGTTATTTGTTGGTGTCGCTGAATGCGGCTCGGTCTCAAACTTTTCCTTGTGCAGGCGTCATTATTCCCCGTCTCTGTTTGGTTTTACTACAGTTTGACCCGTTTGCTGCATTTCTGTGTTTTGTGTTTGTTCGTTCATGAGCGTAATTGATTGCCTCAATTTTGGGGTGCAGGTGAAATGTCGGCTGCTGTGGTTGTGTTGTGTTATTTTTAGTGTCAGTGATGCAAGGGTCGTTGAGTTTTACAGACGTGCCACCTGGAGCCTCGGTGGCAGCAAATTGGCCCGAGCCAGAGTGTGAAAACGCCCAGATCATGATTCAGTGTGTTGTCGTTCGTTCGGTCGATTTGTCGGTCAGTGGCCCTGTTGTTACAGTGACCTTGGTTGTGTTTTTCCTGACAGTGATATCTCTTAATTGCGTGAGTAATGTCCTCCGTAGCAAAAGGTGGAAGGGAGCGTGCCATTATCATACAGCTGTGGAACCTTTTAGAGAAGATGTTGAATGGGGGACGAGTGGGGAATACAAAGTCTGTGACACCGAGAGGCTCTTCAGGATGAAACCATGAGGATGACGGATGAGAAGATGCTCTTGTCTTGCTGATTGTTCATTATGTAAATTCACACCATGCTGCTCTACCCTCTCCTTCCTGGAAAGAGGGATCCTTCCTCCGCTGCTCCTCTTCCTCAGGGACCCTGGAAGTCCGTCAGGCTGCTGAGAGAAACTTCTTATAACGACGTCATATTAAAGCCAGGGTTGGTAATCCTAGAAAAGCTTGTGTGTGCATTCTACCAATACATCAAACCCCACCCCCCTCCGGGCAGCCCCCTCATCAAAGCTGCAGCCACACGGACGTGCACCGACTGACAACTGAGACAAGACGACTTTCCCGTCTCTCACGTGCGCAGGGCGAGCGCGGGCAGGCGGGTCGGTTAGTGAGAGACAGGTACTTTAATTTGCTCTAATTTAAATGATCTGTCGTATTAATTAGAGTCCTGCGAGGGCCACGGACAAGTTTGATTATTGATGGTTATCGAGACGTCAAGAGGAATTCATTAAACAAGATAGATAGTGTTACCCCCCCCCTGCTGCCTTTACATGCAGAGCTGAAACATTTAGGATTTATTCAGTTAAATGGCTAAACAACATTTCACACCACAACAGAGAATAAACTTGAAGCTACACAGAGAAAAAACTGAAGCTTTTAAAAGTGAAATCCAGTTTTTTTAAATGCCACCATGCTTTCCTACAACTTCTTACAAATAAACTTGTTTTACCCTGTAGTTACACCGCTTGCCAGTAGGGGTGCTGCAGCCCCCTTTTAAGTGCTGTGGAGTTTTTCATGTGTATTAAGAGCGTATAAGGACAGAAGGTTTTGATTTTAGCATCGTAAATGAAAGTGACTTGAGCTGAAGAGTACCTCAAACCTTTTATTTTAATTTTTTAAAGCTATAATCTGTTTCGAGACCTTAGATATTTCTGTAACAATGATGCTAAGTTTACTTTGTTCTACTCATCTTCTGTGAAACCATTTATACATCGCCCCCTAAAGCTGATTTAGTTTAATAACATGTCGTCTCTCTTCCTTACTACCTTACTACAAAAGTTAAAAATAATAGTATTCCCCTAAATTTTTCATGTCTTCTTCCAACGAACACGTTTTTTTGTTATGAGCCTCCAGGCAAATTCAATTCTTCACCCTCATCCCTCTTTCACTTCACTGATCCGTCTCGAGCCGCCTGCTCCGACACGGAGATGATTCACTTACAGGAGATAAGAGGGACTAACTTCACTTCAGTGGATCTTCACCTCGAACCAACACATCACAGGAATCCTGATGCCTCACTTCAAGAGGTTGACTAATTGAGAATCTGAAGTTTTCCCAGAACAGCAAAACGGTTTCAAGAAATGGACGTTAATTTATTTTCTGTTTAATTAACTAATTGTTGCAGCAGTCCAAAGACGTGCGGGTGAGGTAAACTGTTACGTCCTTATTCCTTGTTAATGAGACGTGTGGCTGGAGGGCATCCCAGAATGCTTTGGCTGTGAGGCTGCAAAACACCCTGAATGTCAAACTGAACATCCGTTATCCAATTCAATTATTCCCCCAAAGACACTTGTACTTACAACCATTTTTCTCCGATTAATCTGGTGGATGCAGAATCACTCCTGACAACACATAACAGATTTTTATATATTTATCAGATTTTTCACCACCACTACATGTCGCTCTAGTTCTGGTTTCTCAGACCAGAACAAACTTTATCAGCCACACCTACTTCGAGTAACTTCCAAGTAAAAGCACACATCATTTTTTGATAGAAGAAGTGCTTTTCACCTCCAAAGTTTCAAGTTCTGAGACTTTTGAGCTGTAAGAACAGGAGGCCGGGGCGCCCACCTTTGATTAGAGGCTGTTAACCCTCTCGTGTATATTAAATATCAGGATGTAGAGACAACCTGAATAACCGACTCTACAGAAGCAGTGACCTGAAAAGATCCACGGCAGTTTGAAGCAGTGGGCGGCATTCAACCCAGAAAATGCCTTAGATTTTGGTAATAAATGTGATTCATATAATTCATCAAAAAACAGTCATATCACTTAGTTTACAGTTAAAAAACAAACATTTTTAAGTGCCTCTGTGTGAGACACTTTGCTCAGTAAATGTGTAAAACTTGTGTCAGGGTGCAGCAGATTCTCAGGGGTCCTCAAGGTGGTCAGCAGACAGGCAGCATGGCGAGCAGCGTTGGCATAGCCGTGGCGTGCTGTGAGTACCAGCCCACAGACTGTTCCTGGTTCAAACTGCACCGTGGTGGTCATGTGACGTGTGTTTACATCGTGTTCACATCGCTGCAGATCGGACCTGAAACCATCTGGTTCCATAAATGCACCGAGGCCCAAGCTTCACGTGCACACACACTGGGGCCGGCCACCAAAGCAAATGACCGAGACGCTGGGGAGAGTCACTTCAGGACGCCATCACTTTATATTTGGAAACTATAGCTGTCAGCTGCTGTTGTTTAAAACCTTGTGTATGTAAGAGTGTGGGAGGAGCCTGGATTCATTTTTAAAGGATGTTTGTTCCCGGCTCGGAAGAAAAGACGTATTAATCTAATTGTGTGTCCTCATGCATGTGCTGGTGCAGGTAACTGCTGTGAGTGGTTCTTTAATGAATGTAACAAAAGAGAGAACAAGCTGTTCCACACTGATGCTTGGATAACTGCCTCCAACTACACACACACACACACACACACACACACACACACACACACACACACACACACACACACACACAATCACTTTCCCAAGTAACCGTAAACTAAACAAATCCCTCTCTTATTGGTATAACTGTGTGCAGGCACTCAGCATGTGTGTGTCTGTTTCCACATGTGCTGGTGCGTGTCAGTGTGTGTCTGTTTGAATTAGAACGAGTGCAGAGGCCCGGGGTGCAGCTCTGCAGCGTCCACAGCTCCGTGAAGAGACGGAGACGGAAGCAGAGACGTGGAGAAGTTGCTCTTCAGCTCCTGTTCAGGTGCAGGAAAGGAGCCGGATGTATTCGAGTCTATGTGGAGCGTCGCCGAATGTGGAGCGATCGCCCACTGAGTGCAGCGTGTTCTGTTTTATGACAGAGAGAGAGACTGAGTAAAAATACACCCGGCTCCTGGGAGACGGTCTCTATGGCAGCGGTTACTATGGCGACGGCAAGGCTACACATGAAGTGATGGCAGTGGTGGGACCTCGGGGAATTCACCCTCTAGAGCTGCAGACACACACACACACACACACAGGACATTACATTGACTTATATTACTTTCCCTGAGATTCACTCTTAACATGATCATAACTATAACCTGTCTAACATCGACCCTAAAATTAAACGATTAACACTTTGGGGAAACAGATTTACTTCATGTCTGCACATCACGATTAATAGAAGTAAACACACACAAACTCAAATTAGGAGAAAATACAACAAGCAACAAGTCCCACAACTCAAACGACCACATCGGTTGTTTGCTCCTATAAACTCTGATATGACACCTGAATTCTGTTGTCATGGCAACCATAAGAAACACACAATTGCAGAGTGATCACTATTTGGATTAGTCACAAAAACTCTGGTTACACTGTGGTATTACTTTTATTAAAATATCAGATTACTTCTTCCATGTCTCGTAATTTACTTCACAGTACAAGTACAGGTTTAAGGAGCCTCAGTCGATTTGCTGATTTTTTATATTTAACTTTTAGCTACACTATAGTTATTAGTCATTTGCAGCTTATTCTTTTGTACCGGACAAAAATCAAATTCATTATCCAATAAAGGAAAGCTTCAATCTTATTTAATCTCAAACAAAGTAAATATGTAAGAGAAATGTTACAAATTGAAAATTTACTCAGCACATGTACTGATTTCATAGATCAACAAATGAACCTGTTGTGTATGAAAAACACAGACATATTCTAATTACACTACAAAGTAAGGTCTTACATCAGGCTACTGATATTATATTAACTTATATTAAACATAATAGTATCAAAAAACTCAACCTACGTGTAGATGTGTTCACACATAAATGCTTCAGTTACAATTATCCTTTGGAATGTGTCACTACAAGGACCAATTAACACAACAATTACTGTTACTGCTGTTACTTGTGCATATGGACGTGGGCAGCTCAGTGTGTGTCAGCGTGTGTGTCTGCTAGTGTGTGTGTGTGTATGTGTGTATAAAGTAGTAACTCTTGCAGTATTTTCTCACCACTCTCATTTGAGCTTCTTTCATGTCAAACTAATTTTACTAAATGATTTAAACGAGCCTGCACATGTCGCGGCGCCTCTGCAGAGTCAGTCTGCTCCGTCATGTTGTTTCCATAGCAGCAGCAGCGAGAGCCAACACAGCCAACCACGCTCACTTCCTACTTCCACCCGATTGGAGCCGACCTGCTCTGACGGACCTGTTTCTTTTTCTCTTGTTTGGCTTCGGCTCCACAGGAGTCTGGGCAGCAGAGGCTGAACTTCAAAAACGGGAAATAAAAGCAAATATTATCACAGTTAGACCTTTTGTTTCATGCAGAAAACACAATTTAATGAGCTGCAGATGATGAATTTAAAGCCTGAATTTTGGTATTTGATATCAAAGCAGCCATCTTGCAGCTCTTCTTTTTCTTTTGTCTCCTCATTTCATGTTTTGATATTAAACCCATCTATTATATTACATCCTCGTCTGTGTTTCGCCTCCGTCCCTTTCCTCTCCTCTGTGTCTGTGGTGTGAAGGTGACTTGCCAAGGCTCAGCTCTGATTGTTGCCCACGTACACAACCTCCCGTTTGCTCCCAATATTTGTCACTGTCCCTGCAGCCGTCCCTGCTCGCTCCGTCCTGACGGGTGACATCAGCTCTCTCTGCTCGCTTGACAAAAAAAACAAAAAAACACTGTTATTTTTAGTCTCCTCTGTCCGTGCATATTTGAGCTGGTACATCAATAGACTGTGTGAGGGCACAAGCAAACAGCTGCGCCAGTGACTAGCTAATAAAAGCAGATTAGTATTTATTATTTAGCAGAGCGTGTGCTGATATTTATGATATTGATTTTGCCCGATCATTAACCGCCAGGGTTAGCTTTTTAAGTGCTTTTATATTGGATCAATTTGGATGTCTTGAAATATGTGGTTTCATTATCGACAGTTGGTTCACCGCAAAATAAAACGGTTTAAGCGCATGTGTGACATATAAATGAAGTGTTATCATGTATTCTGCAGCCATACGACACTGGGTCGTCCCAGGTGCTGCTGGTTTATTATATCGGCTCATTTGGCTCTTGGCCGTGATGTCAAACTGTTTATTAGTTGACGACATAACCAGGAAACTGATGTTCACACATTGGGTCGTCGAGTAATTTTGGAGCCAAGCTGATGCAGAGCGGCTTCTTACTCAGCAAATGAGAATATGCCTAATAACACGTCTGACTGTGACTGACAGGGTGCATCGTCTGACTGCGCCCCCTGCTGGCTGGATAACCTCATCAGAACAAGATATTTGAGAGAAGATTTGTATTTGACAAAACAAGTGAACAGATACCAGAGATGTAATGCAACCTATACTACGCCCTAAAGCAAAGTTTAATATATAAGCTCTGGTGTCAGAGTGCACATTTTCCATTTCTCTGCTTAAGCATCTTAGGAAAAGATGTCGTGACCTGTAAAACTCTGATTTGTTGTGTTTTGCTTCAGGCCTGGAAACTGTTTGCATGAACTGTTGATGCTGTGGAGCCGAGTGCAGCACAGCAGCTAAAGTTCCTGAGGTGCAGATGAGCAGTGATTAAATATATATCGATTATTGTCTCACAATATGATCGCAGAGCTTTTTGTGGTTTGGTTTTTCTTGTAGGTTTGAGTTTGTACACTGCAAGGAGCAAACCAGTTCTACCTAAATGTGTGTGTGGGTCGGCTCAGGTGTTTGAAACAGATACAGGGTTTTGATGCTTAGTTGAGACTGTGGGAAGGTGGTTGCTAATTTGAATCCTGGTTCACCGGGGAGGAGGAAAACATGGACCGGATCGGTGCAAGACTAAAACAAACATGTTTTAGTTTACCCCAAATATTTTCACTCTCTTCCTTTCTATATATTGTTTCCTGTTTCTTGCATGAATTAGCCTAAAACATTGTGATATATCAATGACAAAAAAATCAAATGAAATTGTGGCTCACCTGTAGTTTTTTGTTCACCCTGCTGGCGTAAGAGAAAAGAAAAACCCAGGAGTAGCTTTACGAATGTTACTTTTATTCTAGTCTGAACTGTGTAATCGTCTCTGTTAAAACAGGCTGAACAAACCCACTGTTACCTGTTCAACACAAAGGGGGGGGGGGGTTAGCCAGGAACCACCGGTCCAAGGTGAGAGCTCCGTGAAAACCGCCGGGTTCACAAACACTGTCCACAAACAGTGAATCCCGGCTCGCCTCATTACACCCGCTTTGACCGAGTCGGAGGATAAGGATGTATTGATTTTAATGGTCCGACCCATTTAGATAAACAGTCCCGGAGGATCTGCAGTCTTTTTTTATTTTAAATCTGATTTCACTGAGCTTTGCAACGAACTGGAGCAGATAACACAGTGTCCCCTCAATTGCTCAAGATCAGTCCGTCTATCGCCCAGATTCATCTGGTGTCACTGTGCAGCTGGAGTGTGTGTGTGTGTGTGTGTGTGTGTGTGTGTGTGTGTGTGTGTGTGTGTGTGTTTGTGTGTGTGTGTGTAGACAGATAACGCTGCAGGTGTTATCTCTGAGCCTTCTGGTGTCCGACTCTCTGCACCTCCTCATTTTCATAACCTCTCCCTCCCTTCCTTTGTCTCTCTACCACTGTTAACTCCTCTTCACCTCCTTTGTCCCCTCACCACATTTCTCCTCCTCCATAACACATCTGGATTCAGCTGGTCCACATCAAACGGAGGCGGGTTGTAGGGATGAAGGACAGGTTCCTCTCAGGCATTAGAACAGTTTTAATTTTGTCAGTAGATAAACTGTAGTAAGTGTTTGGACGAGATGAAGCCGAATGATAAATCCTCACTCAAGGATTTGAATACCCATGGTTTGCCTACTTATGCCATTCAGCTGCTGGCTCTTTAAATGGAGCTGTGTAATGGAGTGATGTTGTCGCAGAATTACAAAGGATTCGGTCTAATTATATGGCTCAGCCTTGTTGTTTGTAGAGAGTGTGCGTGTGTGTGTGTGTGTGTGTGTGTGTGTGAGAGAGAGTTGTGCCTCCGCCTGCTGTGAGCTGGGTAACTACTGGTTGGTGCTGTATTACCCATCTTCCCTGTTTTGCACCTGCCTGCCAGCAAAAAACAGAAATTCAGACATTTTGAAATAGTGTTGATCCTCTCATCTTCCTGCCTTCAGGACGTGTGAGGTTGAGATGCACCGAACAATTTCTGCTGCAAGACAAGAAGCAGAGCAGCTCATGTTCTGTAATAAAGATAATTTAGCAGCAAACTGAAGAGTGAGGACAATAAAGAGGGTGAGACAGTGATTGCAAGAAATTAATGTCGTATTTATTCGTGGATTAGAAAGTGTTAAACATCAAAGGGCAAATAACAGACTAACGCTGCTGTGTTCTTAAGTATATTGCGTTGATGAGCTCTGTTCTCATATACCTTTTCCCACTTTAGATTAATATGACCCTGCAGCTAACAAATTATGATGTGAACTGATTTAAATAGTGGCTAAACAGTGATGGAGGCAGTAGTTATAACATTTTATTGAAGGAAAAGTAGCAATAAATGGTCAAAAATGTCCCATAGTAAAGGTATCAAGTAACTTTTCAGCTCGAGTTATAGTTAGTTTGACATTTATAAAAGTTAAAGTATTATAGAGTATAGTGTGAGAGTGTATGAGTAGTAAGAGTGTTGGCTGTTCTCCAACATTCTACTATGTCGACTGTATATTTTTAATACATGAATAGTACAGATAGTTACTGATTACTTTTAAAATATGTTAAAAACAATGAAAAAATGTTAAATTGTAGAAATGCAGTGGAGTATATTGGAGATATTTGTAAATGAAGTACCTGAAAATAAATATATTAAAATAAAGTAAACATACATGAAAAATGTATTTAATGTGTACTTTGACACATCCCAACAGCTTGGATTAAAGTATCGTAAAATCAGTATATGAACAGAAACACTTCCATAAGCTAGTTACTGTGAGCTGGAGGGTTAATTATCACGTATATCTCACCTATGATCTTTGCTGTTGCCATTAGACGAGTTTAGGTAAATCCACAACTGTCCAAAAATTACAACACAGCAAATTATATCGTACCCAGTGAGTTTTCTTCATTATTTGAAGAGGAGCCTTTGTCAATGAAAGTAGTTTTTCCCCTTCATCCTCTCACTTCTTCTTTACCTGTGGAACCTGTGGTTGTGGAGGTCGAGAGTTCAACACAGCTCCAGCAGTGAAGGAGACAACACCGAGCTGATGAGCAGATCACAGTCGGCCTCATCTGTTTCATCTCTTCTCTGTGTTACTCATCAGAAGCAATGAAAATCTCATATAACAGTAATGAGTGCAGCTCACATGGCCTTTATCAAAAATACATGTCCAGACATGTAAGAGAAAATTCCATGAATGTTTCATAGTTGATCTCTGAAGCAGAAACTCACTGTTTATTATCTTTACTAACTGTCAGAGATCAAATCAACCGTGTTCATTGATATAATGAAACGAAATGAAACACACATGAAGATGTCGATGAGTTGAACGCCCTCTGAAACCCTCTCTCTCCCCCTCGTGCCTCCACAGTGCAGTGTCTGGAAATGACCACGAAGCGGAAGCTGATTGGCCGGCTGGTGCCGTGCCGTTGTTTCCGTGGCGAGGAGGAAGTGATCTCGGTGCTGGACTACTCTCACTGCAGCCTGCAGCAGGTCCCCAAAGAAATCTTCAGCTTCGAGAGAACTCTGGAGGAGCTCTACCTCGACGCCAACCAGATCGAGGAACTACCCAAGGTAACGCTTTTAACCTTTGACCTTAAAGGTTCCAATGCGTAAGATTAAGGTGAAAGGGCTCTATTGGCAGAATGAGGTTTCATATAAATTGTATGAATTATTGTTTTCTTTACTCTAGAATGGGCTTTTTATATTTAAAAACTTTATATTTACATCAGGAGCGGCTCCTCTCTCCGGAGGCCGCCATGTTTTTTACAGTAAACAATCAAACACTTTCAGTAAACCTCCGTGTGAGCCGTAATGAGACAAAATGCCCTCCTCATATTTTGTGGAGAACTCCAGGCTCTGTTTATAGGAGGCGTGTGTGTTTTATTAAAATTCTGTCCTGGTTTAAATGGCCGAGATGATGAACTGGATTTCTAAAAATAGCCCTGCATGAATGAAGTCTAATAGGGCGACGTAAGTGGCAGCCCCAACTCGCATTCAACCGACACAATATGAAAATGTGCTCTGGCTTGACAGGGTAGTTGTGTGTGTGTGTGTGTGTGTGTGTGTGTGTCCAGTGTGTGTGTGTGAGTGTGTGTGTGTGTGTGTGTGTGAGAGTGAAAGGTTGGATAAGAGCCACTGAGGCTGCCAGAGTGACTGGCCTTTATGTAAGAGGGCTGGAGAGCTCCTGAAGGGTGTGAGTTGGTGTATGCAAAAGTGATGGTGTGTGTGTGTGTGTGTGTGTGTGTGTGTGTGTGTGTGTGTGTGTGTCTGTGTGAGTGATAGTGTGTGTGTGTGTGTGTGTGTGTCTGTGAGTGTAGTGGCCTGACTCGAGGGCACAGAGCTCCGCTGCCCATGCTGATAGCCACTTATCTTTTGAGCCGCGGACCTGAAACATCAGCCGATCCTCGATTCAAATTAAAAATATCTCTAAGATCAGAAACCTGCTCGAGTTCCATGACTCAGAAAAAGTCTCCGACATCATCATGTCCCTGTGACTCTTTCTGGTTTTTAACCTGCTTGAATTCTCACTCTCCACATTGCAATTCATCCGGAACTCAGCAGCCGTGGTTATGAACTGGAACTGGACTTAAAGCAACTCACAGCTCAGTCAGGTCCCGAACATCAGCTGATTGAAAAACCTTTAGCTGTGAACTGAAAACTGCCAGCGTGACCGACTCCAATCTGCAATGCAGCTTTTAAATCCCTCCTGAAGACTCACCGCTACAAGATCACATATTACTATTATCAGGTTTACATTTATAACTGTTTATAACACTTTCTCTTTTAATTTTATTTAATTAATTGTTTTTTTTGTGAATCTAATTAGTGCTCTTTTCTTATCACATCTTTACTTCTACCAGCTTTAATATATATTTGATAGATATGCACTTTTTACATTCACCTAATATGATAATATATTTTAATTTTATTGTTTCACATCAATCTGTGCTTGAGCTTAAAAACTGTTAAATAAATAGAGTATATTATTATAACACAATTAAACTACACAAAAAAGTGTCTTGACCACGAAGCATGGGAGGTAAACAGTGAGCGTATGAAGCCATTTGAAATGATGAGTTCTAATACAAATCAATACTTGGTTGCTTGCTGCTCTTCTGGAATATTGATGCAGGGTTTATAACAGCAGCTGAAAGCTCTGGAAAAGTAAGTGGAGCTCGAGTTGGGTTTTCTTTTGCCAAATAGTTTATTCCAGATGAACTGTAATGAGATTTAATAATGTGCCACCGCTGAGTTCATAGCTTTTGTGTGTGTTTTAACATTTGTAGCCTCTTGATATCCGTCTGTGATTTCTCTCCTCTTCTATGTGATGCAGCATTTGAAGTATTTTTTCAATTCAGAGCACACGTCTGATCGTTTTGGACTCTCCTATGTGTTTTGTCCTCGGGGGGCCACCGTACATTATAAACAGGCAGCTATTGTGACACGTGCTTTTCCACAACATTGAGCCGCCTCCAGCTCGCTCATTCTCTCTCTTTTACTCTCTCGACCTTTTGGTAACTTTGTTGTGAAAGGACTGTGTGATTTCTGCCAACAGACCATAATAGTCCTTTGTCTTCCCTCTCTTCCCGCAGCAACTCTTTAACTGCCAGGCCTTGAAGAAGCTGAGCATGCCCGATAACGACCTGTCCAACCTGCCCACCACCATCGCCAGCCTGGTCAACCTCAAGGAGCTGGACATCAGTAAAAATGGTAAAAAGTGAAGAGCGGACACAGATGATTCATCGAGACTCAGAACAAACCTGAGGAATGAAACCAAGCAAACTCAGCAGCTGATTTCAATGATAGAGCTTAAAGAGAAAGATCATAATCTCCATGTGCTGTTTGCATAAAATCTAAATAACAGTCTGTGCAGCGCCTTAAAACGCTGAATGAGCACCACCTCAAAATCACAATAATATGACAACCACACTAAAATATGAGAAAACCATGATGCTTCCACTTTCTAAAGTTCCCAGTCTTCTCAAGAGCTAGATTGACTAAATGTGAAAGAAAATCTAACTTTACTACATTTAAAGATGAAACTATTTATTGTCTTTACCGCTGATTTTTTTTCCTGATAATTCACTCGTCAAAAAACTCCTCTTGAGACTTCACTGATGTCAATGTCTTGTTTTGTTTTACCAGAAATATCCAAAAACACTTCAATTATAATGATGATCAGAAATTGGCTGGAAATAATAAATATTTTTGCTGGAAAAAGGTTCCAAACAATTTTTCAAAACACTTAAACAATGATTTTTCCATTTGATTCTTCTTTCAGTCAATTAATCAGCCGATTCTTTCAGCTCTAAATACACAATCACGTCGTGTTACCACATTTCATTTCCCTCTTGTCTCTAACAGGTATCCAGGAGTTTCCAGACAATATCAAATGCTGTAAAGGTCTTTCTGTGGTGGAGGCCAGTGTCAACCCTATCACCAAGTAAGACTCTGAACTCACACACACACATGCAGAGACACACAACTCGGACATTGGATTAGTTCAACATTTTCCAAATAGATTTGCTCCCTCGACTTTCGTAAACAAAGTTAGAACAACGATTTTGAAGTCGGGCTTTTTAAAGTGCAGAAGAAATAATGAGAGTATTAACAAAGTGCCGCTGTTTGCTCAGCACCACAAGGAGACTCCACCACCCAGTGCTGCAGACAGCTGCTGCTACTGTGTGTGTGTGTGTTTGTGTGTGTGAGCATGTGTGTGTGAGCGTGTGTGTGTGAGCATGTGTGTGCGAGCGTGTGTGTGTGTGTGTGTGTAAGGGATGAGTCATCTGCTGGCTAACAGCAGCTAGGAGTTTCTGCAGGGCTTGTTAAGGAAACATTGTCCATGTTTTATTCCACTGAGGCGCTTCAAGGACACTCACTTTATCTTATGTATCTTATGCTTCCTTTGTTCCTTCCTTCCTTCCTTCCTTCCTTCCTTCCTTCCTTCCTTCCTTCCTTCCTTCCTTCCTTCCTTCCTTCCTTCCTTCCTTCCTTCCTTCCTTCCTTCCTTCCTTCCTTCCTTCCTTCCTTCCTTCCTTCCTTCCTTCCTTCCTTCCTTCCTTCCTTCCTTCCTTCGTTCCTTCCTTCCTTCCTTCCTTCCTTCCTTCCTTCCTTCCTTCCTTCCTTCCTTCCTTCCTTCCTTCCTTCCTTCCTTCCTTCCTTCCTTCCTTCCTTCCTTCCTTCCTTCCTTCCTTCCTTCCTTCCTTCCTTCCTTCCTTCCTTCCTTCCTTCCTTCCTTCCTTCCTTCCTTCCTTCCTTCCTTCCTTCCTTCTCTCTCAGACTCCCCGATGGTTTCACGCAGCTCCTGAATCTGACCCAGCTCTTCTTAAACGATGCCTTCCTGGAGTATCTGCCGGCGAACTTTGGCAGGTAAACGGATGATTTTCCTCATTTCCTCATTTAATTCGATGCATTTCATACATTCACGACAGTTCGATCAGTTTGAAGTTTTCCGTCTCCTGTTTTTCAGACTCTCCAAACTACGGATCCTGGAGCTGAGAGAGAACCACCTGAAAACCATGCCAAAGTGAGACATGTGTGTGTGTGTCTGTGGGTGTTTTTGCACAGGAATGTGTCAGAAATAAAGACAGTGAATTATAATCTCCGTGCTCCACTAATCACAACACACACACTTACACACACACACAGATGCTCCGTGATATAACCGAGTGCACTCTCCCCTTCCCGGGCATCCAGATTGAAACATAAATATCCCGGCTGGTGTTCTTGAATACTGATGAATCCACTCAGAGCAGGAAGAAGCTTCAGATGTTTCCTGTTCCTCTTTGTCACTGAATTGGCCACTTGAACCCAAACGTATCTGAAAACTAAAGATAGACTTTAATGTTTTAGTTCCAAGACTGACACATGATATTAATTACAATTGATAGATAAGTGTAAATACTATAAATACTAGTGCAAGGTACCTTACTAATAAATATGTGGGATGTCAAAACAGTTCCTTATCAGCAAGTAGGCGTCAATATGACTTCAATCTTAATTTGATCTAAACTAAAATGAAGCTATGATTAAGGTTTGTCCTTAAGATTATAGAGGTTGCAGTGGAATCACATCATTGCTTTAACAGCAGGAATGTGTCTCCTCTCCGCTTCCTCTTCATTTTCCTCTTCCTCTTCCTCTTCCTCTTCCTCTTCCTCTTCCTCTTCCTCTTCCCTCTTCCTCTCCGTCTCCTCTTTCTCTTTCTCTTCCTCTCCTCTCCCTCACCCTCTCCCTCTTCCTCTTCCTCTGCCCAGGTCTATCCACAGACTGACACAGTTGGAAAGGTTGGATCTGGGTAGCAACGAATTCTCTGAAGTGGTGAGTCATTTTTTGTACCTTACCCGAGTCAGTGTGTTTTATAGGAAACACCATATCATACTTAAATGTAATCCTCTGTTCCCACAGGAAGCTCAGTGTCTCAGTCATCACGTGTATTTGACATTTACAGTGTGACACACAGAAAGTCAGTTACAGTTACACAACATGACCTGTGGATGTGAAGCACCTGAAGCAGCCATGTTTAAGAATTAACAAACATGTAGTTCAAGGTGCAAGATAAAGACGTGGAACCTAAAGTGCAAGAACAATAAGTGAATAGCTATACAGTTGTGTTTTTAAATGTTAACCTGGTCGGTTGAAGCCTCCATGTTTTCCTCTGGTCTCATGTTAGCCAGAGGTGTTGGAGCAAATCCACAACTTAAGGGAGCTGTGGATGGACAACAACTCTCTACAGTCCATACCAGGGGTAAGAGCCCTCGCCGCTTTTACTGCGAAATACACAGAGCTGCAAATAAAAGAACGGCCCTGTTGTCCATCATTTAATCGCCCCTCTCTCTCTCTCTCTCTCTCTCTCCCCTCTGCAGTCGTTAGGGAAGCTCCGGCAGTTGCGATACTTGGACTTAGCTAAGAATCGAATTGAGACGTTGGACACGGACGTCTCAGGCTGCGAGTGCTTAGAGGACCTGCTGCTGTCCTCCAACATGCTGCAGCAACTCCCTGACTCTATAGGTGAGGACACACACACACACACACACACACAAATAACTTTTCAAAACCAGAGTAACAAGGTGCTTCACAAAAAATATAAGAGTAAAGACAGCAAATCACAGAAAAGAGAGATCTTATTCAGCAATACAACAAAATGAAACATAAAAGAACAAAATCAAAACAAAAAAAAACATTTAAAAAACTATAAAAATTAGTTTTCAAACGCTCATTAAACTGAAGCACTGATAACTCTGCATGATGTCGAGGGTGAATTTCTACAGCATCTCAGCTAAAACCATAGAAACATTCCTTCCCTTTGTTTAGAGACATGAAGATGTCAATCTTTCAAAACAGGTCACATACATACAGGCCCAACATATAAATAGAACAGCTGTGCTCTGTAGATTTCAGTAAAAAAAGACTCAAACAGGAATATATTGGCGCATTTGTTCGGGGCTATTTTCAGGCTCTGATTAACGTGCACTTGATTTGCTGGGAGGGAATAATTATGGCAGCAGGATGGAGTGTGTGGGACTGACTGGAAATAAACTATAGTGTTCATGGTAATGAGGGAGCGTGTCAGCCTGTGTGGCTCGGTGATGGGCTTTTAACAGTTTGCTGTGCAACACTGGACGTGTGTATGGTGCAGATGAAAAAGCTTTATCATTTAGCAGGTGATGAAATTCATTGTTGGCTTTGTTGTTCAGGTAAGATACGTTTATTTCATAATGCGCATTTGAAGAGCAATGTGAATCAACGTGCTTTACATAAAGGGATGACAGAGTGTCAAAGCAACATGAGGCAAAACAAAACAGATGCATTTAGAAAGAAATAAAAGGGACCATAAAACAAAATGTTATCAAAATAACAAATAAAATATTAAAATAGGGCTAACTCTATACAACTTGTAAGGTTAATTTCATATGTGAAGAGCATAACTTTGCGTGTCTGTGTGTGTGTGTGTGTGTGTGTGTGTGTGTGTGTGTGTGTGTGTGTGTGTGCGTGTGTGTGTGTGTGTGTGTTTGTATAGGAATGTTGAAGAAGCTGACAACACTGAAGGTGGATGACAACCAGCTGAACTCACTGCCTAACACCATCGGGAGGTAAGAAACCCGCACACACACAAACTCATGCAGATAAAAACCATGAAAATTCGAACAATAAAACCATGTGACCTTTTTGTTTTGAATAATAAAAGCACAATGAGACCTTGCTGTTTTATTGTGAAAGCACCTGCGACAGGCGATTGTTTACCTTTGGTCGGCTGTTGTTGTTTTCCTTGTTGGTTGTTATGCTGGCTGATGATTGTGGGGGGGGGGTTCTGTGTGTTGTGTTGCTGCGTTGCCGTGGCGTTAGTGCGAAGCCCAAGCACGGGTGAGTAACATTAGCCTCCTGGATCCCGGGGTGCGTTCAGAGACGAATAGATGTTCGACCGCGTTGCAGATACAAACACACAAGCTTGCTGACCACACAGGGTCAAAGTGGGAAACGTCTTGTATTCATGAAAGTTACATGCAAACATAAACTTTATTTCAGTTTCATGTTTTCTTCCTGTTTGCCTCACAAACTTCACAAACCAAAAAACTTGACATGAAAATCCACATCTTTAACTGTGAGATGGAAATGATTGAATGTAAAAAAGATGACAGCAATTTTAATTGCGTTATTTCAAATTAAAATCCATCACAGTCCAGATTCAATCACAAACACTCTCTGTTCTTTTCATTCATCTTTTGTGTGTTTGAAATCTAGTGATTGCTTATCCACATCAAACTGCAGACTGGAAACAAGAGCAACTTGTGTGTGTTTAACTTCAGGGTTGATAGATTTGGGAAGAAAGACCAGACAGAAATATGAAATTACATCAGTTTGGGAAAGAAAACACAGATTTTGTTCCTTTTTGCTGTTTAAAACCCTCCAGTATTAACACAAGAAGGAATTAATCTGTGATGGATTGATTTGAAAGACTTCACAGATGTTACTTCACACCCTTTGCAATGCATTTGTATCTGAACGCCGCGAAAACATTTTGTCCTCCTGAACAAGTCCCAGGTTTCAGGCTCAATAAGTAGAACAGTAGATCCATGACTTTCCCTCTGATAACACCACACAGGATCCTTTTCTTAGTGTTTGAGTCCTAACAATGATGAATGTGATCCCTGTTTTCCCCTTGTGGAGAAATTCTAAATATATGTTGTTTTTCCATGTAGATAAAAGCTGTATCGACTTAAGTCTGTGTTTTAAAGCAGAATCTGTGCCTGTAGCTCCATTAATAATACAGTGTATCCTCCATATAGCTGCATAAGTTCAAAATGACACTGTATAAAGATGTTTATTCACACAGAGCTGAATCAAGAGTTTACAATACAGTTTTCTCCAGAGTCGTCCCTGATCTTGATGAAATGGGTCATAATGCATGTATATTGCAGCTGTAGATTTGTTTGCTCTAATGGAGAGAGGTTCTCCCTCGGCCTATATCGGCTGCATCAGTTGTCAACGATGAACTTTAAGCTGTTTCTGCAGCGGCGGACTTTAGCCTCTGATAGCTCCTCCCTGTTGTCTCTGAGTTTATTGTAATGTACGTGTTAGTTATGTCTGGTTTAGCTGTTTTACTGTCGATCTTACTCTCATCCACTGCCCAGGCTCATTTATGCTGCTTTAACATACGAAGAGAGATACGTCTGATTCAACTACAGTAACATTCTGTAGGTTCTTAGCAACTCGCAGTTTCCTCAATAAGTTGCACCAGTGATGATAATTCTTCCTTGTGTCTTCTGGTCATGCTGCTTGAACCTTTGGTTTCACTGGCTGACACCACTTCTGTTGGTCCTGCCCCGTTTTATCATCCATGTCCATAAGGTCTCAGAAGACTTGCACGGATTTTATTTACAGACGAATTTAACGTACAGACTGAAGGCTCCGTCCATTTCTGTGTTCGTATCTGACGTTGAGCATAAATGAGCCTTGAGAGAAAAGCGCAGAGAAGCGGCTGTGCCCTGTTCTTTGCCGGAGGTTCGGGGGGGAACCACACACACATTACGGACTCCAACCAGTTCGTCCTCATCGTTTGTTGAATCCTTTCTCTTGAAAAAGTGGAAAACATGGTCTGAAAACACGTCAGTAAAACATAAACCCTCATTGAGGTGATTTACACGAGTCTGTTTGTGGGTTACGGGGGTTTTCATCGCCTCGTTGGGACGCACCGAGCAGCTGCAGGCTCATTACTGCCCCCTTGAGACCAGACGCCCACTGGCAACTTAATGGCTGCTGAGAACATTAGCTGCACTGGCTCCTTTCCCCACATTGGCCACAAGAGACAACAATGATCCCTTTTACACACTGGAAAACAAACAACAACTTAAAGATGAGATTTATGATTTGTAACAACTGTTTTAAAACTGTTTTCAATTTTATCAATCGAAACAACATTGAGGATGAGGACTAACTGTTTTGTAAATCTGGTTAACCCCCCCGCCTCCGTCAGAGCCACATCCCAGCACTTTTCTCTGGGAGCTTCAGGGACCGACTCCCACTCAGTGGATGAGACGCTCTCAGCCATCAGCAAGAAGAGGTTTGAGTTTCATAATGAGGGAATGTAGCATCTAATGAAAACACCAAAGTCAGTTGTATGTTTGGAACATGCAAATCGATCTTGTGACTCTTCCTGTTTCCTGCTATTGAAGCGAAAGATTATGGAGCTGGTTGGTGGATAAAGCAGCGACGATAGGGTTAGGGTTAGGGTTAGGGTTAGGGTTAGGGGTTAGGGTTAGGGTTAGGGTTAGGGTTAGGGTTAGGGGTTAGGGTTAGGGTTAGGGGTTAGGGTTAGGGTTGGGGTTAGAGGGTTAAGGTTAGGATTAGGGTTAGGGTTAGACAACACAACTCTTCAAACGAGTTGTGTTGAAGAGTCATAAATTATTGTGGGAGATGCAGTTGGCATTTACATTTTTGAGTAGGAATAAAAAATAATGCCAAAAGCCCTTGAAAATAGTTTTCTCTCATTTCCTCTCTAGCGTCCTCCTGTTTCCTCCCATCTTCTCCTCTCGCTTCCGGTCAATCCCTGTCCTCTCTTCTCTCGTATTCCCTCTCCTCTTGCTTCATCTCCTCTCCTCTTGCTTCCTCTCCTCTCTCCTCTCTTCTTGCTTCTTCTCCTCTCGTTTCCTCTCTCCTTTACTCTCATCTTGCTTCAGCTCCTCTCATCTCGTCTCCTCTCCTCTTCCTCTCTCCTCTCCTCTGTCACGCCGTATGGTGGCCCAGATGGTCCGGTCCACTGGGAGCACTAATAGCAGACTACAGCAATGTTAACAGTGACAGTACATTAATGTTAAATCGTGGTCTCATTAGCATTAGCCCGCTGTTAGCCTGCTGCTATAGCCTGTGACGGTTGTGGGGGCTGGGTCCTGGGGGCCGATGGGAGCGGGGGGGTGAATCTGGGTGAAGTGAAGGAGTTGAGATCCAGGTTGAGGAATTTTCAGACACACAACGTAGAGGATGAGGTTAACAACTGGTGATTCAATGAATGGAACTAACACCTGGTTTGATTGATCGGTCGTCTCTTCATTAATTGACTGATGCTTCAGTGATCTTTTCCTTCTCTCTCCACACTAACTCCAAGTTGTCGTCTAGTAGAAAGTCAGATTTCCCTTCTCATCTTAACATATTAAAGAATAAGGCTGGCGTTATTCTGTTATTTATTATTATTGAGGAACAAATCCGGTGAAAAGACTGAAACCAACGATGTGTGTCTCTGTAGCGCTCAGCTCCAAGTTAACTCATCCGGGCTGAAGGTCTAAATCAGGTCAAAAATACAGTTTCATTTGGAAAAAATATCAAATTAACTTTTAGAAAAACACAAATAAAACCTCAGTGTTGAAGACCTAAGATGAAATGAATTATCTGCAGCCGGATGACGTGCGTGGGACTGACAATGAACCTGTGCTCATGTTAATGAAGTAGCATGACGCCCATAGCAGCAGTGCAGCTTAAACCAGGCTTTAACACCTGATATCAGATGCACTCATTCTTGGTTTCAGTCTTTTTTCTTGACAGTGAGGAAAATGAAGGGTAGCACCACCCTTATTCTTTAAAGCCCATAACTGATAAGTGATCTCATGCCACAGCAGAGGTTTGTCTTTGGGCCTGAGTGATGGTTTCCTGTGTGTGATTGCCTGTGTGTCTCTTCCTCTCTGCTCCTCTCTGTTCCTCAGTCTGTCTCTGTTGGAGGAGTTGGACTGTAGTTGTAACGAGTTGGAGTCGTTGCCTCCCACCATCGGGTACCTGCACAACCTGAGGACCTTCGCCGCCGACGAGAACTTCCTCTCAGAGCTGCCCCGGGAGGTAGAGACGTCTCCTTATACCAGATTGATATCATTTGTTTTACTTTTAGCCCTTTTCCCTGATTCCTTATTGGCTGCAGAGGACTAGCAGTTTTCGAATACTCCCTCCCCCCAGTCAAATGCACAAGATGGCAGACTTCATATCACATCCATCTTTATACAGTCTATGGTTTAAGTTGTAATCAGTTCACTACTTTCAGCTTCTCGATTGGGAAACAGCAGATCTGATTCAGGGCCAGAGACACGATAGTAACGGTTGTCATGTGACGTGCACTTGCGTTTCAGATCGGTAACTGTAAGAACGTGACGGTGATGTCGCTGCGGTCCAACAAGCTGGAGTTCCTACCTGACGAGATCGGACAGATGAACAAACTACGAGTTCTTAATCTGAGTGACAACAGGTACACACACACACACACACACACACACAGACACACACACACACAGAGGTGAGCACACACTGACTCAGTAGTGACAACAGTTGCACACACACACAGGCAACACTTTCTCAATGGCCGTTTCGGATCTGTTGCCGCCCTCACAGTTACCATGGGAATGGATGAGAGTGTTGCCATGGTTACAGGTTCTGCAGGCTGTACATTGCGTGGGCAGAAGAAACATCTCTCTTTTCTTTCTCACCACTCCCTCCCTCTCTCTCTCTCTCTCAGGTTAAAGAATCTACCGTTTACCTTCACGAAGCTGAAGGACCTGGCAGCTCTGTGGCTTTCTGACAATCAGGTATCCTCCCAAACACTCGCCCCCCCCCCCCCGAGTCTGTAGCTGCTCACCATCAGGCCGCAGCACAAACACACAACTCTATCAACATATTGATCACATTAGCAGGTCGCATTTCCTCGGTATATTCCCTGTTGCTTCTTCATGCTGCTAATTCAAACACATCCCGCTTGGATTTCATACGAAAACACTTTCAGTAATCGAAGTGGTTCTTCACTTGATTATTAATTTACAATATGTAGAGGTTGTCACACTTATCCAGTCAGAAGACCCCAGGAATCAAACCTGTGACTCGAGCACTTGGTGTGAATGTTAATTATGATGTGTTAAATATTAAATTTGTATTGTATTGAATTTAATTAATGTCTGATAATAACACACAATTTCCTTCGTTGACGTTTTCTCTATTTTTGATCTTTCTATGGTTGAACCTTGATTGATCTGGTGCAACATGGATACTGCTGTCAGATATTAATAGTGTGTATGTGTGTGTGTCTGTGTGTGTGTGTGTGTGTGTGTGTGTGTGTGTGTGTGTGTGTGTGTGTGTGTCTTTGCAGTCCAAGGCTCTGATCCCTCTGCAGACAGAAGCCCACCCAGAAACCAAACAGAAGGTTTTGACCAACTACATGTTTCCTCAGCAACCAAGACATGATGAGGGTACAAACTGTGTGTGTGTGTGTGTCTGTGTGTGTGTGTGTGCGTGTGTGTGTACTTGTGTGTGTGTAATATACTTCTTTTGTGGTCAGTTTTTTGGGTTTTGTTATGTAATGTTTTGTATTTGTTTAGATACACCTTACAATATCACTATATAACCATGTTGTGGAATGTAATGGTGTTTTGTGTGTGTGTTGTGTATATGTGATCTGTATGCAGCAATATTTATGTGTGTGTGTCTTTCAAAAAGACTTACTGTATCCTAGCAATTCTAACCCCCATTTTTGTGTGTGTGTGTGTGTGTGTGTGTGTGTGTGTGTGTGTGTGTGTGTGTGTGTGTGTGTGTGTGTGCGTGTTGTGTGTGTGTGTGCAGATTACCAGTCGGACAGTGACAGCTTCAATCCCACCCTGTGGGAGGAGCAGAGGCAGCAGAGGATGACCGTGGCTTTCGACTTCGAGGACAAGAAGGAAGAGGAGGACAACTCTGGGAAGGTCAAGGTCAGCTCCCTCTCTCTCTTTCTCTCTCTCTCTCTCTCTCTCTCTCTCTCTCTCTCTCTCTGTCTCTCTCTCTCTCAAAACAAACAACTGTCCTGAATATGCTAAATATCAGATTTCAACCACTAGAGCTTATTGGTGTTATTGTAGCCATTTGGTAAACAAACATAAATATATAACAGTGTAATAAATGATTGTTTTACAGTTTCTTTGAGGCAGGCTCCTTTATCTGCACATGCATGTCACACTTGACCCAAGTCCATCTGTTTAGGTGGAGATCAACCTGAAGCGCTACCCAACACCTTACCCTGAGGACCTGAAGAACATGGTCAAGTCAGTGCAAAGCCTTGTGGGGAAGAACGTACACCCCGGACACGGGCACCCGCACCAGCACCAGCATCAGCACCAGCACCAGCACCCGCACCAGCACCCCCACCAGCACCAGCTGAGCACAGGCACTGCCACCTCGGCAGGAACCAACATGGAACACACGCACCTCAGCAAAGAACCGTACGAGCCACCGTGGCCGCTACCACCTAAAGAGGTAGGACACACAAACACAGAGGAATCTGATTTAACCAAGAATAGTAACTTTTTTCTGCTCGTTAAGATGCTGAAAGTTATGAGACAGCATCTGGAAAAAAACGATGCATGAATCTATATTGACTTTGTGTACTTGTGTCAGGTGACGGACAGAGAGATGCAGGACTTCTCTCAGGCTCAGCTCATGGATCAGGGATCAATGCATAACTCCGGCATCGACATTCCCAAGAGGAAAGACAAAGAGGATCTGACAGAGAGCTCAGAGGTTAGCGCACACACACACACACACACACACACACACACACAAAAAAAAGTTACAATGAAGGGCTGCGTCAGTGAAATGTTCAGAATAGATTATCACAATTATTTCAATTATGCTTTGCACACACCTATAGTTAGTATGATTTCTAAAAAAGTATTTGAAAATGTCAATCCCTTAACAAAGTGAATACAAATGTAGAGCACACAACTCCACCAAGGTTGAACAATTCTACACATGATTGTCTAGTAATTAAAGTAGAAATATATTTAGAAAAAAATAAGTTATTCCCAGAAAAAAATAAGAAAATGTTTAAAAATGTTCAATGTACTTGCAATGTTAAATAAAACATAATTTGAGAGGTTTGGTGGAAATCAGTTTATCGTTTTTTGTGTAATCCAGTTGATACAAGAAACCAGCAAACAGGCACAGACAAAACAACCGTCCTTGGTGCACGTCTTAAACATTCCTTAAAGTTGAACTGGGTGATTTCAGCAGTCTGTCTCCCGTGTTATTCCACTTCTCTCTGTCATTCCACTTCTCTGTGAACCTGGACGTCTCTCCGTCTGTCCACAGGACTCGATGGGCGGCTCCCCCAACGACATCCGCATCTCCGACATGAGGCCCACGCTGGTGGAGCCGCCCATGTACAAACCAAAGGTGGTGCTGCTGGGCAAAGACAAGAAAGGTACTGAACTGTGAATGCACCGCTGCATGGAGACACACACAGACACACACATGTGGACACAAGACTTACAACACACACAGTCATTACATTATTGTAAAGCACCGAGGGGCATGTTGTAATAGGATCCATTAATAAGTCACGTTGTTCATCTTCAACTACATAAAGAACATTAATTCAACTTGACGGATGATATTTAAACACTAAATCATTTAGGTGCAAGTTATCCATGACAACCAAGAGTTAGTTAACTAAAGATAATGTGTTTGATTCATTCAATGCAAAGAAATGGATCATCTGACATATGGCGAACAAAGTGTGTGTTACATGGAAGGAAACCCGTCGAGATTTGATGAAGACGATCTGAGGAAAGGACTAAAATCCAAGGAGGATAAAACACAGAAAAGCCTTTTTGTCGGACATGAAATTTGCCCTTCAGCACTTGAGACGAGTATCAGAGAGAAGAGGATGTGACATTTCCACTGAACAGACCTGTTCTCTCTCTCTCTCTCTCTCTCTCTCTCTCTCTCTCTCTCTCTCTCTCTCTCTCTCTCTCTCTCTCTCTCTCTCTCTTCCTCTCTCCAGAATCTACCGATGAGGAGATGGATAAGCTCCACTGTCTGAACCACAGCGGCTCCTCGGCCACCTACTCCGACTACTCCCCCTCACAGGGCTCCTCGGGCTCCTCCAACCCTCCCGCCAACGCACATCCGCACCAACACTCTCACGCACACGCACACCCTCACCCACACCCACACCCGCACGCACATCCGCACCCCCACCCACACCCGCACCCGCATCCGCACAATCAAACTCACCCTCCCGTCCTGCCGGCCCCCAACAAGGACCAGGCCCCCCAGACACACTGGACCAACAGGTACACACACACACAGCTTCATGTCCATTTTCCTCACTGGCCCCCTCTGACTATCTGTCATCGCCACCTCTTTTTTTTTTTATCTCACCCTCCCTCCTCCATCTATCATCCATTTCATCCAGTCGCTCCATCCATCCTCTGCGCCTGTGTTTCTCCGTCTCCATCATCTCTGCGCTCGCTCACTCAAGGTCAGAGCGACTCATTAGGATGCTGCTCATATCTGTCCGGGATTCTCCCTCTTAGCTCTCCTCCTCCTCCTCTTCCTCCTCCTCCTCCTCCTCCTCCTCCTTCTCCTCCTCCTCACCATCAAAGCCGTCCATTGCAGACTTTAGTAATTGCACCCTGATGATTCAGGTTTTTTGTTTCCTTTTTGTTTCCTCCAAACAATAAATTTTCGATTTCGCCAGTCTCCATCCATTACCCCGCTTGTCCTCACAGGGTCACATGGGGGCTGGAGCTAATCCCAGCTGACATTGAACGAGAGGCAGGGTACACCCTATCACAGGGCTATCGTATAGAAACAAACAAACAACCACATTCTCACCTACGGAAAATTTTGAGTCTCCAGTTAATATTATAACCTGTGTGTCTTTGGACCGTGGCAGGAAGTTTGAGTCCCCAAACAAAACCCTATGCAGACATGTAGAGAACTTACAGACTATACAGAGTCTGTAAATTCTCGGCGTCCATCAGGTTCCAAACCCAGAAGCTTCTTGCTGTGAGGCGACAGTGGTCATCACTCCACCACTGTGCCGCCCGTCTGTAAATCATATTAAAACAAATTTCTTTCCTGACTCTTCTGATGCCTCAACTAATCTTAAGAAGCACATTTAGGTTTAAAAGCTTGATTTTGTTCTCTGACATTAAACATTTATCTTGTCCTGTGGTGATGAACAGATCTGTAAACTTGTCACTTTGTCTGTACACTCTGGAAATGTGGATTTTTGCAAAGAGCAACTGACAGCGAGGGAGGTTGAAGGCATTAATATATTCTGTTCTCAAAAAACAGTCATTACTTCAAACATGGTTCTCGGGCTAATTGATGTTTCCGAGAGAGGAAGAGAAAGTTATTCCGCTCCCATTACTCATTGCCTCAGATTACATTTACCACACTTAATAATGTCGTGCGGGACTTCATTAAAATTCACTCTGTGTTTATTATTTTCCAGCTTAATTAGGGCTTAATATCTTCTTGTCCTTGCAGACTGGCTCAATCGTTCCCCAAGCCCATTGATTCCAAGCCCCTGCTCTCTCAGAGAGAAACCCCTCCATCGGGAACCCTGCAGCAGCGTGGGGACCGGCGCCCGCTCAGCGAACCCTTCGACTGGGCGGAGGCTCCTCACTATGACAACACGGGGTTCGATGCCGAGGAGTCTCCACTGGACCCTTCGTCCGGTACAAGTCAGGGAAACCCTTCGCTGGGCTCCAAGCCGCGCAGCCAGTCCACACATGGGCGCCGCCCGCTCCTCAGGCAAGAGAGAATCGTAGGAGTTCCTCTGGAGCTGGACACCCAGACGCTGCCCTACCACAGCAACCAACGTCCCCCCCCAGACAACGACCCACAATCCGCACACTCCCAGAATCCTTGGCAGAATTGGACCCGAACTCCGAGCCCGCTGGAGGACAGGACCGCCTTTCCATCCAAGCTGGACCTGACGCCCTCCTCCAGCCCAAACCCCGACCGTAAGGACAGGTATGTGTTCATGTGAACGACCTCATGACCCCAGGGTCCGCAGATTATTAGGTTTTCAATCATTATTGCAACATTTGAACCAGTTTCCAATGGATGGAGGTTCCGTCTTCTCAGAGATATGCGAAAGCTCGGTGACACTGTTTTATCTGAGTCGTTCATCCTCCTTGTCTCTCCTTTCGCTCCAAGGCTGGACCAAGGAGGAGGGGGTTTGCCTGGCAGCTGGACGTACCACGACAATCAGGGCGAGCAGAACAGGAAGGATCAGCTCAGCGTCAGCGGGGGCAACAAGGTGACGGTGGTGATGAGCAAAAGCTCGGACCGCCTGTCCCCCATGATGAAAGAGACGAGGTCCAAGTTCAAGAAGTCCCAAAGCATTGATGAGATTGACATTGGCTCCTATAAGGTCTACAGGTAGGGTTGATTTCATGATTTCTTTTCTTCACAATAAGATGATCAAATATTTTGTCAGGTGAAAGTTGCACTTGCTGAAGGGGATTTCTCTTCCTTGACTTTCTGCAGTATTCCAGTGGACAGCTACAGTTCATCCATCGAGCAGCAGACCAGTTTGGACCGGCCGGATCTACCCGGGTCTATGGAGCAGACCAACATGAGCCGATCACAATCGGCCCCCATGTTAGATGATGAGCTGGGCTTCTCCGGACAAAACCAAAAACCTGCCATCCCACATAAAGCCTACCACTTTGACCAGAACTACAATCCCCAGGTTAGCAGCAGTAGACTTAAGAACGTGATAATAAACTTTACACTAGAGTTTACACTACTAGCTTGTAGCCTAATAGCACTATGCAGTTAACATCAGTTGTTTTGAATCCTGACAACTTTGCATTTACTGTAAACCTTTCTCGCCAACCAGGTGACCATGGACCGTCGGGTCCCGCCTCCCTTCCCCAACACACCGGATTACTCCAACCACGCATCCAAGGCCTTGGAGTACCTAAACCAGCCAGGGAAGACGTTACCGAAGGAGCTGGTGAGCCCTCGGTATCGTGCGTATCCGCCGCTGGAGATGTTTTCTTTCCCCCAGTCGCCAATCAGCCCGGACGGACCGCCCAGCCAGCAGCAGCAGCCAATCCCAATGCAGCGCTCCAGGCCAGGGTTTCTGAGGAGAGCGGATTCGCTGGTGAGCTCCACAGAGCTCGCCTTGTTCCGCAGAGTCCATGAAGCCCAGCAGGAGGCGCTGCAGGAGGCTCAGTACAGACAGCAGGTAGGAGCTAGTGTGCGCCGCCAAATTATGCTCATTAGTGTGTGTGTGTGTTCTTGTGTGTGTGTGTGTTCTTGTGTGTGTGTGTGTGTGTGTGTGTGTTACTCTGACCATTAAAAATGAGTAATGACATAGAGACATTGGTTATTAAAGCTGACTGTTACATCTGTCCACCTCAGGCGGCCATGATAAGACCTGTGTTACCCGACCCTTTTGTTTATAAATGTGTTTGACTTAATAACAAAAACATTTTAAATTGCTTCAGTAGTTAGCATATGTGGCAACTGTGACAGTGCATGAAATGTCCAAATGTCAAAAGCTCTCTTTTTCCCAGTGAAAGGCTCAAATTCTTGTTCTGGGTCTTTGTTCAGAGTTTGGCTCCATCACAGATGTTCTCTCCTCTCCTCAGGCCGACCCCCCTCTCTACAGCCGGGCTCTTGCCTACTCCAGCCCCATGGAGCACTCGGCTCTCACCAACATGGTCGACAGCCAGGGCCAGATGATGCACAACAAGAGAAATGGTCGCTATGATGACGACTATCCCACCTACCAGGAGCAGAAGAAGCCCATGATCGGTTACCCGACCAAGAGCCTGACTCAGCGACGCCCCCTGTCTGCCAGGAGCTATAGCACTGAGACCTACGGAGCATCTCAGGTAGACTGGTCGTATATTTCTGTGTCACAGGCTCTTGTAAATGTTAGCAGTGAACTTACAGTTACACAATGAAGGAAAGGCTTGGGTGACTGGACTGTGGTACAAAGAATTTAACTTTGACAAACAGACACAGGGGTTTGTGTTCTAACAACAGAAAACTTTGGTTTCACTTAATTTTTCCTAGTCGCCTAAAATAAAATAAATAAGCTTGTTTAAGTAATTTTATAGGGGGTTATATTTTTGTTGTGGTACAGTACGAGGACCTAGTTCTACATAATGCATTTCAACTAACTACCCGGGCCCAGGCCTTTGTAGGAGTCGGCTAAGCTTTGTAGCACAGGTGTTCTTGGCTTCAGCCGTATCCCAGATCTCGAGGCAATCCCAAGTACATAAATAATCTCTTTGAGATGCAATGAATTTGCCCCAAGTTAAACTTTCCCAAAATAGTCCCAGTGAGTTGATTAGATGAGCAAAGCACTTCATCTGGAACCTTTCAGCATGAAGGAGCAGAGCGCAGGAGGGAAGCTAAGAGCTGAGAAACCAACACTGAACACTTCTGACTGCTCTCTTATTCTTGCAGTCTCTGTGCTTGTCTGCCCGGTATCATCACGTTCCATTTATCCCTCACAACGCCCCAGGATGCTTAAACTTTCCAAAATGTCATATTACTGGATGTAACAGCGGCTGCAGTGCTAGACGTTTGGCTCAGGGATGATAATGGCAGTTGTATAGTCCGTCAGTACACCCACCGTGCTGGTCCAAATCTAACTATTGACTAATGACCTGCATATTATTACCTTATTAAGTTGTTAAGACAACCTGCCATTGGTTGGGACACTGTGAGTGACACACAAATACACCAGATATAAAAATGTTACCCTCAGGCCCGTCCAGTGTCAGCTCGTCCCACCATGGCCGCCCTGCTGGAGAAGATGCCCCCTGACTACACCCTGGCAACCTGCCCCGAGAAAGCACTAGACGACACCATCAAAATTAGACCTGGGGTGCAACTGAAACCCGAAGACATCACCTCCAAGATGCCTGCAGACTGGAGGCAGCAGCTACTCAGGCACATAGAGGCCAAGCGATTGGACAGGGTACGTCAGTGCACCGTACACTGAAAAGGGAGATGCACACACGCACACGCACGCACACACACACACACACACACACACAGCACTCAGAAGCCCTTCCTGTCTGTATCCGTGTAAGTCTGTGTTGCAAGGTTGATCAGACATGTGTCCGGCTGCATGTGTGTCGCTCTGTCAGCCTGAACTGCTGCACTCTCACGACTGTGGATATGTGCTGAAAAATCCACAAGTCACGGAACACAATGCAACAATATGCATTGTGACACTAATTTGATCTTGTGCAGTGAATTTGAGATACATATATAAGATGAGGATTATTATTATTATTTGGATATGAAACTACAGGCAGCTGGGCAACACCAACAGCTGGCCCCTTTTTAAATCTCACTTATTGGTGCACACTCTTTCCTTGTCAATATTTGTATAATTAAAGATGAGACAAAGATATAACCTGAATGTCTGCAAGTCTGTAAAAGTCTTCAAACTCAACTTCCTCAAAAAAAGGCCTAGAAGACATGAAATATCTTATATTTAATTTACAAAGGTCTTTGTTCCAAAACATGGAGATAAATCATTTACGTACAAATTTGACCCCGAAAAGAAGAGCTGCTGCTGTTACAAATGAAGTTCTTATTCATATTTTAAAAGTTTCCTGCAGAATATTGGAGATAAATGTTTCCAATGACTTCTAGGTCTTTTCAACTGATCAGCCTATTCGGCATAACTCTTGAATTTGCTGAGCAAGAACAGGCAAAGTTTTGAATCTTCTATGATAAGGCTTAAAAGTTACTTTAGAAAACCATAATTAACCATTGTAATTATCAGTTTCTATTGAAGGATTGGGCTTATTGTGTATTTAAATCCCCACACACACACTCTTGTTGGAATGAACTGATCCACCAGTTGTTGCTTGTATGACATGATGTTCTGTTTGTACTGTATCGACCACTAGCTAACATTTCTCTGTGCTTTCAGCAACTCTGCACTCTTGTTGTTGTTGTTGTTGTTTTTATCAATGTTACTCCTGTTTGTTTGTGTGTTTGTTTGTTCGTTTGTGGAGCTTCACAGTGTGTTGTCGCCACGCTGCAGCCCGCTGTGTTGGCTCCGCCTCCCCTCCCCTCCCCTCCCCCCCACCACATTCACCCATGTCATGTGATGTCGTCTTCTCCAATCAGAGTGGTGTCCTAAAGCACAACACGCTCACGCTGGGCATGCTCTGTCAGGGTCACAGCCAGGGGCGCAGCAGCACTTTGAACTTTAACCTTTACAATAGCACTAAGCATGAGCCCCCTGGTGGCCGCTGGCTGCCACTGCCGCCTCCTCCGTCTGCTAACGCCGTGAGTATCCCTCTGAGAACAATGAACCCCTGGTACTGTCCTTATTACTGCTCACATAGGTAATTACAGAGACTAGCTGCCACTGACACCTGGTCACCCAGCTACAGCTACCACCAACTATTATTAAACTGTCTGCCATTACTGCTAGTGTGACCCCGGTTATTACAACTACCTTCTCTAACTTCTCAACCTGCACGTATCAGCAGTCTTTTGGTGTTTAAGTCTCATTAATCTGACTGATAGTGGAGAATGAAGAATGAGGAAATGTTACCAAAACAACTTAGATAGAAGCTAATTCATTCTGAAGTGCTCTTCTGTATAATCTCAACGCTTATGGAGCTGTTGGTTATGTCTGCACCATGCAGCTGGCTCACTTTTTATTGTTAACTATAATGGTTCTTTTTTTATTTCTCTACTGTTTGCATTTTTGAACTGGGAAACATTTTAAAATCTCTGAAAAGCATCACATCACATCTTTTCACCACAGGCACCAAATCACACACACTCATAAAAGTCAGTCTCCAAAATAAACCTGATGCTTCTTATTATGATCCGTGATTTGTTTCCTGAGATCCACCCCCTGATCCAGATCCACCTATACCACATCCTTTAACCAGGTGTTGGGGCAATAGTGTTTCTCTACGTGCTTACAAACAAACATACAAACCAACCAAACCCTAATGTTGCTAATGTTCACTCAACCAGGCCTGAAACTTTGGCAGCGAAATGTAAATACATGAATTAAGTGACTGAAGTTAAATACTCATTTTCACAGAGGGTCAACCCGTCTCTCTGCCTGTATCTCTCTCTCTCTTTCACAGACCCCCTCTCAGCAAGCCGCCATGCTGGATAATGACCAGGAGGGGGTGTCAGGGAACCAGTGGGCTCCCTACTCACTCGGCAGGAGAGACGTCCCACCCGACAACCTCATGAAAAAGGTGAACGGCTGGATCTTGGGGTTTGTTGGGAGGGAATGAAGATATTTAAAATGTCATTAAAATGCAACTAAACGTGGATGTGGGCGTGTCCCTTCTCCCTCTCCAGAGCGCCCACTCCCACAACACGTCCCACCAATCACACAACACCATGATCGTTACTTCCTCTTCCTCCTCCTCTTCCACCACGCCTCACCGCGTGGTCGGGCCGCAGGGATACGACGGGATGATGAGTAAGGGAATCCAGTACCAACCAGGGATGCCCCTGTCAGTGGTTCCCTCTGGGGGGCCGGGCCAGTACCAAGGCAACATGTCTCAAGGTAAATGTTAAACAATATGTTTATGTGCAGAAAATTGAATTTCGATGTGCTTTGGGGGATTTGAACCGAGGGTCATTAAACATTATCATCCCAAGCATCACCGTTATCATTCATTAGCAGATCCTCGTGTCTTGTCTAATCTGAAAATGTTATTTACTAATGGTGGAGCTGCAGTGATTAGTCGATGGATCCATTAGAAATAAGCAGCAATTACTTTGAAACTTCTGAAGGTTAAAAAGTCAAACACATCCAGTTTGTCGATGTTGAGGATTTGCAGTTTTTCTCCGTCCTTTGTTGAGTAGCCTCTGGCTTCAGGAAACTGTTACACACATTTTTCCCTGTATACTGGCATTTTATGGACAACATTATCCATTGATTCAAATATTAAACATATTAATGAATGATAATAATCTGTGGTTTAAGCTAACATACATTTTATTTAGTTTATTCTCTTAAATTCCTGTTTAATGTCATATGGAGTCAAATTCTACCTCAGTCTCACTCTCCCTCCGTCCAGGTCTCCCCTCCCCTGGTCAGCCTTACTCCAGCAGCGGCCATCCCATGGCCCTGTCCCCGTCCGGGAACCAGACCCAGTACAACCCCCACTCCTCCCACAGCTCCCATCAGCCCTCCTTGCCCGCCACCAACCCCCAGTACCACGGCAACCAGGGCATGGTCCACGGCAACCAGGGCATGGTCCACAGCAACCAGGGGATGGTCCACAGCAACCAGGGGATGGTCCACAGCAACCAGGGCATGGTCCACAGCAACCAGGGCATGGTCCATAGCAACCAGGGCATGGTCCATAGCAACCAGGTCATCATGTCCACCCACACCAACCCGCGGCCTCAGAGCGCTCGCTGCCTGTTGCAGACTAAAGGGCAGAAGAGCACGGATGGTTTCCAGGAACAGGTATCTGTCTGTCTGTCTGTCTGTCTGTCTGTCTGTCCCTCTGTCCCTCTGTCCCTCTGTCTGTCTGTCCGTCTGTCTGTCTGTCACTCAGTCTGTCTGTCCGTCTGTCCCTCTGTCTGTCTGTCCCTCTGTCCGTCTGTCCCTCTGTCTGCAAACGCTACCGTGGAGGTCCGTTCGAAAATGGGGCTGTGATCTAATGACGGCTAAATATATATTAAGTAACTAGGTTAGAAAGAACATTAGAATTGAGGATGTGGGTCCATTCAATAACGCTGCAAACTAGAATGTCACATTATCACACACAAAGCTCAACATGATGATGGCAATAAAGCAGAATACTTTGATAAAGTCTGCTGGTCCTCTCTATGGAGGCCGCCATGTTTTTACAGTAGCCCAAACTGGACAAATTAAAACCTTTCGAGGTATTATGACAACTGAAGCTACCACAGATTCTCTCTCATGTTTGAAAGGGGAGGGTAGGGTGAGGGGGATTCAGCTGCAACACGCAACTTCACCACTAGATGTCACGAAATTCTACACACTGAACCTTTAACTACAAGCGTTGATAGAAACATCTGAAAAATCACAATCAGTATCAGTGTCGGCATTGGGCCCTAAAATCCATGTCAAAATAAAACAAAGAAGCAGCAGCAGTTGCTTTCAACAGGTTTAGAAAAAGACTTGGAGATGTAGTTCTACCTCAGCTTTACAGATCACAGAGCAGTGCACCAGTTACGGTGGGAACTGGAAGTCACCACATGAACCAGCTGGTTATGTAATGACTTCATTCCAAACAGAAAATCTCCGACAAGGATATTTGTGGCTCACTTGTTGTTGCCAGGAAACTGACGACCTCCAGTGTAGCTTCCTGAACGTGTCACACACCACATTTCAAATGTTCCTCCACTGTTGCACACACATTGTCGTTGTTTATCTCTTCCATGCTTTCTTCATATATGTGTATTTCACTTTGAGTCGTCTTCCTTCTCTTCTCTCCTCTTCTCTGTCTCTCTTTCCTTCTTCTAGATGTGTGTGAGAATAGAGAAGAACCCTGGTCTTGGTTTCAGTATCTCTGGTGGCATCAGTGGCCAGGGGAACCCCTTCAAGCCCTCCGACATGGTACGACCCGACCCGGCCCGGCCACCCGCCAGCCAATCACATCCTCCCCGCCGGCTTTACCCCAGTGTTGCCATGGAAACTGCTGCTCGTTACCGCAGTGTTTCGCCTCTCTCTGTTGTGTCTGTCAATCCGCGGGGCGGCAGTTGACTTGGTTAACTTTGCTTTGCGATAAACAAAAGTTGAACCGACTTGTAGACTCTGATTTCTCGTACATTTGTAAAATACACAACTCAACACTTTTGAAACAGTATAAAACAGCATCAGATGAGAGGATGGAATAAGTCAAACGTGATATAAAAGCACCTGTTTGATCCTCAACGACACATTTATGAATCTGCACATTACACACAGGTTAATTGTCTGTGTCTATCTCATCCTCACAGCCTCCTCAAGGTCTCTAGAAAAGAGAAAAACTTAAATAGTTGAATATTTTCCGATAGATTCTTGCTCACGTGCAGGCGTAACGTCTCAATATAAGCCGGGCCTGATACTTTCTCCTCATCTCTACCTGTGTCCATGTGGCTGCTGTCTGTCACATCGTGCCCGTGTGTTGGGGGGGCTTCACATCCCTCAGGCCTCCTGCACATGGCAGCTCGTCCTAGAAACAAGCTGCTGGGCTCTACAGTGTAAAGGAGCGAGGCTGCACACGGGTCTATTTTAGGAAGGCGGCTCAGTTCTGGGACACCGTGGGTGATTGTTCTTTTTTAGATGCAGTGCAAGACTTTGATCGCGGGACGGGAAGTATGACAGATTCTCACCGACTTGCTCTGGCTTCAGATGTCGAGCAGCTGAGTAGCTGACGAGACGGCCGGTCTAAAAATAGAACGAAGCCTACAGGAGTTTGTGTTAACGTCCCGCGTGAGGAACGGTGAATTGATTCAAGTCGTGGGTGTGAGGTGATGCTATAGAAAGTGTCAGCTCATCGTTTAACTTTAATCTGGAGAATACGACCGTGGTGACTCAGTTGCTGACTCGAACGGTTCATTAAGTCTTTCCTGTCTCCCCTCGAATCCATAAAGTTCCCACCTGCCGCTGCAGTTCGTCCGTTATTAATGTCACAGCGGCAGCGAGTGGAGACCATGCAGACGAGCAGGTTCTCAAGTGATCCTGATGAATAGTTTCTTAAATAGTTACGTCACTTTTCTTCGCCAGCTTTACTATAGCGTATAAAAAAAGAACAGTGATGGTGAGTCAGCTGCTGAGCCTCTGGGTTTCTGCAGTGATGTCACCTAATGTGGATTTTGCACAAACTCAAGTACGATATCACGCTGGATATTTGACTTTCAAAGATTCTGGAAATCGTCCTTTGTCCTTGCACCAGTTCACCTTGTGTCTTCTCTGTGGTTCTCTCAGTCTGGACGTAGTAGTGAGGTCATCAGAGTGTTCTCTCATGTCTTATCAGGGAACTGAGTCGTAAGCACTTTTAGCTCAAATAGATGCTGATGCCTTTGATTGTGGTTTGATCGTCAGACTCACGAGACTCATTTCTTTTTCACTGAGGCGCTTGTGACTATTTTAGTTTCGGTGTACGTTCATATCCAGGTTGAAGACCACACACACACACACAAACACACACACACACACACACACACACACACACACACACACACACACATACACACACACATTGTTCTAATGTTATTTTAATGTGATACAAGGCAGACATAAGACTCAAAGGTTAAAATTGGATCAAAACAGATTGACTGATACATTTTACACACACATCTGTAGTTGTGACCTCATGAGCTGAACACAGCTGTACAATAGGATTGTGTCTCCCCCTTGTGGCCGGCGTGGTTGCTTGCACCCATCCTCTGATTTATCTCAGGAAAATACTTGTTCCCACATAATTAATAACTAATGTATCTGTAAAACACTTGATTTCAATTAATGTTATATGGAGGATCACAAGTGTCACATAAATGGTTATAAAGCATTTCATTTATTAATGATTAATTGTACCATGAAAATATGAATTGATAAGTTTGTTAACTTTTTTAATTAATAGACAAAATATTATTTGATATTTGAGGCCCAGGTAGTTATGGGAATCAATTATAAATGCATATAAAGATTGTTATTAATGAATACGATTCTTTTTATTACCATCTCTGTTATTACCATCTCTGAGCCTGTTATGTCACTTATAATTTTCAGGTTTTTCTTGTTTTCTTATGGAAAATTTTGCCCTTTGTTCTAGTTTTGCCTATAAATTCTTCTTTTGAAATGACTGGAACAAACCTGAATTTGTATCTACAAAACAACGTTTCAACATCTGTAAATGTAGCTCACAGCATCTTTGATATTCTATTTTATTTAATTTCTTACAACAAACTGATTTGGCTTTTATCATTTAGTATTTTCACAATCTAACAAACACCAAATTAGTTTAATTGAAGTTTTACGAAACAAATGACCCAGAACAGACTTTCTCTGCCACATTGTGTCTGACAGTTTCCAAAACTTAGATTTCCCAATGAGAGACCCTTTGTAAAACCCAGTGACAGAAGTCATTATCAGGTTGCATCTTATATGTTTGACCTGAAAGACGAGCTGTGACACTGAGGGTCTGACAGCGAGTGCTGTAGGAGGGAGACCCCGGGCTTTGATGGATTCACTCAGTTTAGGACCAGAAGTCAGAGTTTGAAGGAGCAGAACATGGATTGAGAGTTTGAAAATCAGATTTTCTGCTCCTGGATAGTAAATCTGACGCTGTCTTTGCACACTGAGCTGCTGTCGATAACAAACACACTTATCAACTGTCAATGTTTGGAGACAAGTGTGTGTAGTTGTTATCGTTGAGCTGCAAAAACTTCACCCTCAGTATTGTCCTTTTTTACTTTTTACTCATAAACTAATATTGTCTGCATTTGTGTAAAAAGAAAAAGATTCTGTGCTTGCAATCAAAATGAGTCAAACAATACTCTGAGGAATTCATCATTTACTTATATAATGCATATAAAGTAATGTTGAAGTTTCTGCAGGAAGCTGCCGCTCTGTGTGCAACAGCTTCGACGATCTGTAAATGTTTGGTTGTGGTGACCCTGCTCAGGTTGCAGCTGCTAACAAACTCATGTGTGACGTACAGTGAGCTCCATATGTGAGTTACAGCTCTGAAAGGATGAAGTCATAAAGTGGCCACTTCCCAATTATAATCACTGAAGTCACGGTTTTATACATAAATTGGATTTTTCCGCCACTTTGTGCACTAAATTAATATTCATGGCCACTTCATCAGAAGTATTTTGCTTATTACTTGTATGAGGCTCACTGTATAAAACGCGTTATACCGTGAACAATAACTCAACTTATTCTTCTAACACGTGCAATTCTCTGAAGTGTGTGTGTGTGTGTGTGTGTTCCTGTTCTCACTCCGACTGTAGTATGTAGGTGCTGCTGCACTGTCACTGCATCACATCGTTCTTGGCTACCTGGCACATATATCTGTTTGACTCACTATTGTGTCTTCAGCACGTGCACAACACTGTTGACACATGTTGAGTCGATCCGGCTGCATTGTCTCACACTCTATATGTGTGTCCCAAAAAAACATCTTTCAGCTCCCGGTGAAAAGATGTTGGTGTTTTTACAATCTCTGCCTTGGGTTATCGAGGGAAAGACAAAAACAAAAAGAATAGAGGGGATGAAATATCTCCTGGCCTCCCTGTGACCTACTTCTTTCCCCTTTAGTCAGAACTCATCCAACAGCAATTCCTTTTCCCCCTTACTGTATTTATTAATTTTTCCCTTTTTCTAACCTCATGTCATCATACACCAAGTCCTTATCTCTACTTAAAGATCTGATCAAATGATTTTTTTGGAGGAAATTAATAGTCTATTTTAAGAGTACAAGAAAAGTAAACAAGTAAACCCAAGTACCTTAAATGGCTTAAAATTTGTAATTATGAATTTTCAGCAGTTTTATTAGCAACATTTGCATGCCTCTCCAAATTCTTTGGGGCAGAAATGTGATTTTTTTATTTTGTGGGGGGGTGGGTGGCTACTGAGCTGAGAATGAGAAAGGCAAAGATTCTAAACCATCGTGTCCCTGTGTCGTCCTAACGTTGTATCATTTTGACTTATAGGGTATCTTTGTTACTAGGGTACAGCATGACGGGCCCGCCACCTCCGCCCTGCAGCCTGGAGACAAGATACTGCAGGTAACGCCCACAGCACTCGCCATTTAACGGGCCAGAAAAATAAAAGCCACACCCTGCCCTCCATCCATCCCCTGCCCTCCCAGCCTTTCCCTTCTCTTACAAACATGGAGGCAGAGCATAAAGCAGGACAACACACGTCATCGTGCACTTCACCGTGTTCAGTTAGATTAGCGTTCTCATACAGAAGCCCACTGCCACTGATTGGCTGCCTCACTTGGGTTTAATGGTATTTTCCTGCCTGTATATTCTGCCTGCGTGTGCGTACCTGTCATTTCATGGAATCTGGCATGGCCCCCCCATCCTGTCTATCATTTGTCATTTCTTAGTGACAAGCAATAAAGAGGACTATTGAGTCGTAGGTGTAAGGGTTCATTTTAAGATTAAGATTAAGATTAAGATACATGTATTTGTCCCAAACACATGCACAAGCACACTCATGCAAGGAGGGAAATTTAACCTCTGCTTTTAACCCATCTGGTGTAGGAGACACAGAGCAGTGAGCAGCCATGTACGGCGCCCAGGGAGCAGATGTTGGGGGAGTAAGGTGCCTTGCTCAGGGGCACTAGACAGGGTAGGGAGAATCCTCTTGGATTTTTGGACAGATCAATCCAGGTTTGTCTTAGTTGCCTAAATGGTAAAAAATCTAGTTTTTACATCTAAAGATGATCATTCGCTATGTTTTCCCCTAAAAGTATTAATACTAAGTGCAGAAATAACATTTTTTGATTTACTGTGTCATAATCCTGCTATAATGATGTAGAGCTGTGCCGAAAGCGGTTATTTAATTTCCCAATGAGCTCCCTGTATAGTGGTTGATATTAAAGACCCTATGTAGTAAAATAGTGATTAGTGAATGACACAGCCCATGTTTAGAATTCTTCATATTGTAAAAGTTTCCAGCTGAATATTGGAGATAAACGCTGGTTTTTAATTAGTTCTTCTCAACTGATCCTACCCGCTCAGCAAAGTAACCAAAAAGCAAAAAACAGATGTTCAGGATGAGGAGTGGGAATAAAAGAGGGACCAGTCTCCATATTCACATCATGAACCATCAAACTCATCCTAAGCTGCTTTTCTTGAGGTGAAATGTTGCTTTAAAAGTCTGAGGTTTATCAGACAACTAGATTTTGTAAATTATAATTTGCCAAAGACACAAATTATCATGTTGATGCTGAAATCTTTTTCAGCCCCGAGGGAAAATTCACTTCCTGGGGTGGTCGACTGCACAGTAGCTGCATGATGATTTCTGTCAATCAAAATAAATCAAGTCCATTTCCATTGTATTGATATTCACTGCAGCTGTATGATTGCGTGCAGACCCCTCCCTCTCATGTGCCTCCCCCCCCCCCCGTCATCTTCTCTCCACAGATTTACAGTTTAGCTGGATGAACTCATCTAAAAGCCCTTTTTTGTCTTTACCCTTCTCTCTCTACAGCATGACTGTGTAGCTCCTCCTCTTCTCTCTCTTTTCCCCAACAGTGATGTGTTACTGAGATAATGATGGCAGTGACCCTCCATCCCTCCACAAACCCACTCACACATACAGTACACATGTGTATGGAAATACTGCAGCACACACACGCACACACACACACGTACACACACACACACACACATGCTTTTGACTGTGCTGCGTGTTTGCCTTGCAGGCTAACGGACATAGTTTTTTACACATGGAGCATGAGACAGCCGTCTCTCTGCTGAAGAGTTTCCAGCGGACGGTGGACTTGGTGGTTCTGAGAGACAGCAGCATGTGCTAAAAAGTAGTTTTATAACAAACAAACAAAAATCAAACACAACAACGCTTCTTTTCCCTGCTCGTCGACCATCCCACCGCCGCCGCTCCTCCGCGGGGGGGGCCGTGGACCTGACAAATGAGCCGCCTTTTTTACCTTTTTAAGGGAACACACAGACGTTGATTTGCCTATTGCTGGACCAAAGGCGAATACTTAGTGCCAAATGTACCGTAGGAAACATATCGGCTCGTCTGGTTCCTGACGGTCAGGGTCCTGATCGACGGGCGGACGGACCACACCAGGACTCGAACCGGTGGAGTCCCACAGGGCTGCTGCAGTTTGGATTTTGTGGTTGGTTTAGTTCATTAGACAGTCACCTGATTGAATTGAGTATTTTGTTTTTGGTTTCTTCGGTTTGGATTCTGTTTGACACTTTCTCTGCTTTTCCCCACTGATTCTTTTACTTTGCTTGTTCACGCTGGATTTTTCTTTCTGTTTGTTTCCTGTAGCACATGATTCACTTTCCTTGCTGCTCTTTGCTGCTACTTTGTTCTTCTTTTGTTTCATGTTTTTAATCCTTTGTTCTTTTTGCCTTCTTGTGTTTCATTCTTTGATTTGATTTGATCTGTCTCTTCAGTTCTGCTCTGCCAGTGTTTTTCGCCTCCAGAAATGTACAGAAATGGAAAAACGTAGGACTTCATGCCTTGTGTACATACGTAGAGCTGTAGCTTTCTAGAGTTGCACTCTCTTTGGGGCCTGGACAGACAGCTCTAACACTTTATCATTAATTATACTTATTGTTAATAAACCACACTCTGAATTCTCTCTTACCAACATACAGGGATAATTTCTCCAAATGGACGATTTTCTAAAGTAAACCAGTGATTTATTTCAGTTTAGAAAAAGAAAACATTTTCCTTCCATCACTGCTACTTGTGTTTGTTTGTCGTTTATTTTTTTCAAACTGTTGCTTGCACAGCTTTGCTGAAAAGAGCTAAAGCAATATTTCTGAGGCTCGGCCCATGGAGCTTTTCAGCAGAGCCCAACTTGTCCTGCAGTGCCATCTATCGAGCAAGTCATGCTAATGTTTACACGCACACACACACACACATACTGCCATGCACATGAGCTAGCAGGCGGACACACACACACATGTGCCCCAGTGTACGGCACATGTTCAACTGTGTGATCCGTGCCCTGTTGCATAGTGAAGCCCTGTCTATGTTCCAGCCTGATTTCAGGAGTGAAATGCTATTTTAAAACCACTCACACACATGTGAACACACTGTAACATTATTCAAGTCCGTGCCATATTTTGAGCTCCTGTTTTTCTGGCGTTGTCGCAGCAACGTCACTTCTCTAGCTGTTTGAGTTGTGTGATGGTCACAGCATGCTTTCCCATCATCGGTCTGTCAGCTTCGAGACTTTTATAGCTTCTAGAATTCCAGTGAGACAGGTATTTTAAAGTTGGTGCCATACAGAGCCTGACTCTGAGCCTCCCTGGTTGAATTTACACAGAAACACACTAGAGCTTTACCTCCCTGTGGCCCGGATCTGATCTGAAAACCACAAGAGGGGGCTTCACTTGTGAAGTTAACAGCAAGTATATTCCGACCCCTAAGACGTACGCGTGGGAATATCTGCAATGAATCGGATTTTCCCTTTTTAGACAATCTGGGGAAAAGATATGATCTGTGTCACAAAGGCTTTTGGCTACACTTGAATTTTCTGTGCAGCTGTTTTAAACTGAGGAAATACAAACTGACAGATTTGCCAATTTTGTTACTGAATGTTCAAAATTACCTGTGACTCGGGTCAGATTACACTTGAAGCTTGACATTAAGTAGAGCAGAGGGGGGGGGGGGGGGAAATGATCCAGATGTGGACACTTGTGCTGTCCGATGAAGTTTCTGGCCAAAGTTGGAGTCGTTGAAATGTGATGAAATCCAGCCTCGATGATCTCGTTTAGTCGAGACACGAGAGAAGTAACGACAGATAAAGAGCATTTTTCTGTCTTCAAGTAAACGCAGCACATGTTCTAATGTTTCATCCAGAGCAAAGCAACATCCTGACATCCACTGACCTCTGCTTGACATGACGGCGTCATCCTGTGGCCATTTTGTGTCGACCTTCCCGATAAGCATTGGTTCATTCGACTTGAGGGGACACAAAATGGCACAGCCGGGTCGTGTGGTTGAGTTCAGCCACCGGAACCCACCCAACAAATATTTAGAGTTTGAAATATCAAAGATATTGTGATGCGAACAGAGTAAAAAAAGGTTTGATAATATAATTATTTTTTACTACATGTTTCAGGTAATTCTTTCTAAATATATTGATATACCTTAGCTTTGCTCAAAAATTGTGATATTTTATAATGACACTTATAACAAAGTTATGGATGGAAGTACGCACAGTATGACTCGGAGACCTACACATGTACTATCCAAACCTGTATAATATGTATTTCTACTGTAATTGTGAATTTGTGTTATACAAATATATATTATATATATAAATATATAAATATATGTACATGACTATAAAAACAGTCATTCTTTTCTATGTGTTTAAACTACATAAGAGCTGGACAAATGCTGAGGACGGTGTCACTGTACATAGCTGTGAATGAAATTTAAAATGACTCATATTGATTGTGAATGTACTCATGCTTTCTGCAGTACCTACACCTACCCAACTTGAATGCTGCTTCTTCTGTTGTGTGACATAAAAAAAGTACTTTGACCTCCGAGGAGAGAGAGCCGCTGTGGAGCTGTAAGTCGGAAACAAACCTTAGTGGCGATTTTAAACAGAACTATTTATTTCTTTGTTTATTTGCACATGCAAGTTGAAATCCTTCCAGTTTTAAGTTTGAGTATTAATGCGGAGAAATGTAATTGCTGAAGTATATATAATATATATCATGTGTTTAGAATGCATTTTGCAGACGCTATCTGTACATACTATTTAAGATACAGTTTTTACAAAAAATAATATATGTATAAAATTGAAAAAATGCTGTGCAGCGATTACACCGAAGCCATTTTGGGCTTTGGGACGTACCATTTTTTCAGTATATAAGAAGTGTTTTGAATAATGTACTAAAGTCTCTATTGTACAAATAATAAAAATGTCACTATTGGTAATCTGGGTTCCTTCTAATGCTCTGAGCTTTGTCTTTGGATTGATGAGGAGGAGTGATTTATCTATTTCCTTATTCCAGTGAGGTAATCAAACACGGACAGAGTGTACACCCCTTCCTAGGTGCAAAAGTCCCCTTATGACTTAATTAATAAACATAAAAACCAATGCAGGCGATAACATAACCGCTTTGGCTGGGGGGGTGGACGTGTGAGGGGCGGAAGGTGAAAGAGAAAAGAAGAAAGGAAGCAGTGACGAGGAAAGAAAAGTGAAAGCTCAGATATAATTGCAAAGGAGGAAACGAGAAAAAAGAGAAAAGAAGGGAAAACGGGAGGAAGGAAAACATAAGAAATAGACTAAGAGGAAGTAAGGATGGACCGTGGAGTGGAAACTGTAAAAATGAATACAGATAGATAGATGGATGAAGGGATGGAGGGATGGAGGGATGGATTATAGATAGATTGATTGATGGATTGATTATTCTTCCCAGAAGGGAAATGACAGTGTTCCAGCAGTAATTTACAATAGATTGATTAGAAAGGGATCAACAAGAAAAGTAAGAAAGAAAAACAATGAAAGAGAGAATAGGATAAGTCGATATATGGATAAAGAGGAGAGGTAGAGACAAAGAGATGTAGTAATGAAAGGAAAGAGGAGAAAGGGAAGAGGTGGAGTGCAGAGGATCTGTAGGAGATTTCAGTTCTGTGGATTAAACTCGGCGGCGCCTCTCTTCATCTCTGCAGATTGGCCTTTTGTCTCCGTCCATTAGTCTAACAGCCTGACTCTTCTTCATCCCTCCATCCCATCTATTCTTGACACTTATCCGAGCTGCGGATCACAGGGGGACGGCTGAGTTCCTCACTAACACAGTTTCTTATTAAGGTAGAAGCTTCTATGTCTGGTAAGTATTATGTATAAAAAACCACATTGGATTTTACAGCCAGCACATGCGACTGAAAACATGGATCATTTATTGATCAGTGATAATGACACAAGGACATTTGCTGTTAAATGAACTGGAGATTGTTCATGATTGTGTGTTAAGTCCTAAACCAGTAACAATATCCACATAGAGTCTGACTTCTGAACTTCTTGACACCTTCTATCCTTTATTTATCCAATAATGCTCATTAATTAAAGGGAAGTAAATGATTATTCCATATTATGAACATTGCAGTATTACCATTTGAATACTTATAAATAATTTAATATACTATGGAACTAACGCTCTCACCTCTGTAGACATTCATTCAATAAATATTATCCACTGGATAAATCTGACGGGGCGTGAGAGGATTATTTGCAAAGTATTAAGAAAAGTTTTCAAAGAAAGTTCTGTTCTACAAATCTAAAGAATTATTTTTTAAATCAATCAAATTACATTAAATCAATTCAAAGCGGAATACTTTTACACAGGAAGTATGTATGAGGGAAAGTAAAATGGAAGTGTACTTAAGTACTACAGTACAGAACTTAACTTGTATACATTTCTATGACAGCCATGTATTGTCGATACAAATTTTACAAGCGGAACTCTTTTACAATATCTAGCACTGTTAGATTAAACTCAGCAGTGAACACTTGAGTTAAGGATTCACATCAAGCAACTCCAACATTAAAAGTCTGGTTACACATTAATACTTCAGTTTAAATACATAAATATCCAATAAGCCTGTGATATTCACAGATGCACTTTAATGCTGCAGGGTAGGGTTTTGTTATGTTTTACAGGACTTTGACTTATAATTGAAGATGTGGTTGATGCTCTGCTTTAAAGGATATTAAGGTTAGTGGTGGGAGAGTACCTCTAACCTCTGCATTACTGTGTGAGAGCCTGTTTAACTGAATCAATGACAGGTATCATTAACTCCATTTCCTCCTTGTCTGTCTTGTACCATTCCCCACTGTTCTCCTGGCAGCAGCGGCCCCTGCACAACAACTCTGGTTTCTGTGGTGCAGGCCGACAATTAACAATAGAGGGTAATCGTACACACACACACACACACACACACACACACACACACACACACACACACACACACACACACACACACACACACAGACACAGACATTGACGCAAGTAGAATGATATCCTTTTGTTCCTTTTCCTCTTTACTCCGGCTTTTACACACTGGTTTGAACAAAACGATACTTCTGTCTGCCAGCTGACCAACCCACTTACACAACCATGCATACATTTGTCCCCACGCTGAC